>NC_079189.1:584766057-584866057 GCF_029499605.1 Hyla sarda
ATAGGTCTTATTGCCAAGGTGTCACACAAGACACATCTCAGGATGGGTAAAAGCAAAGAGCTGAATACACATCTCATGATGAGGAAAAGCAAAGAGCTTATACCTTCACAACCAAATTGTTGTAAAACATAACAATGGTGTTGGTTACAGAGGCATTTCTAAGCTTCTGAATGTTCCAGTGAAAACTGTTGGGGCCCTACTACAGAAGTGAAAGACAATGATTTCACCTTTAATTTGCCTCCAGCAGGTTCTCCTCACAAGATTTCTGACAGAGGAGAGAAGAATAATCAGAAGAGATGTCCAAGAGCCAAGGACCATGTGGAGACCTTCAAAATGACCTGGAATTTGCAGGAACTGGTGTCTCAAAGAAACAGTATTTACAAGGAAAAATGGTGATGTGTTCAATACTTATTTCACCCGCTGTAGATAAATCACCAGAATCAAGCACATGTCTTAAAAATGGCAAAATAATTAAATGTACTGCAAAGATCCAACATAAGTACCAAGCATAAAGCATATATGCGGTAAACTTACTTAATACATATAGTACCAAAACCAAGCCTATTGTTTAGATACAGTACAAAAGCTTATAGCATATACAAGGTTATAGAACTCAGCATACTGCATAGATATAGTATCAGAACCAAGCATGTAGCAGCTCATGTGCAGCACCCTGCATTCTGTGCCGGGCGCTGCTCCCGAAATGGGGGTGTGACGTCACATCTCTGTCTCAGGAGCAGCGCCCGACATAAAATGGCAGATGTTGCACGGAGATTTCGGGGGTCCCCAGCGGCAGGACCCCTGTGATCAGACATCTTATCCCCTATCCTTTGGATAAGGGATAAGATGTCTGAGGCCGGAATACCCATTTAATGTAGTGTAAGGAACAGCTCACACGGTGGGGTCGGCAATGACAGTATTCACACAGTCAGCAGGTTTCAAACGTCCAAAAGGGTATTTTATTTAAAGGAGTTTTAGGCACAAAGCACAGTGCAAACAAAACCTAAGCCTGTCCGGCTCTAACTAAACATCAGGATACCTCACTATCCTACTGTGGGCCTAATGTCTGGCCCCAAGCAAACTCACAAAATGTCCATAGAGGGAGGTTCAGACCTGGTAGGTTTGAGCTGCAGTTCCGGCTGTGGCTGCTTCACATCTCTGTCTCTCCAGCAATCAGCCCCCTGCAGCCTCACCTGAGAAGACCTTGAAATAGGGAAACCCGTAGTGGACTAAGGGTGTGGACTGGAGCACTCAAACTTCAAACCTGTCCTCCAGTCCAGGAAATCCAGCCCATGTAACTTAAACAAATAGCCCCAGCAGACTATGCTCTGCTAAAGCAGCATAACCTTCTGGATTTCCTTTATCGTGCCTGGCAGAGGAAACCAGGTGAAATATACACCCCATCCATCACTTTCCCACATACTTTACCACAGTAGTAAAGTGTTAAAGGGCACCTGTCATCAGGGGTTATCTAGACAGTTATTTTTACATTTAAAAGGGCTGGTGGTAGTGCCTATACCTGCTGCCTAGCGCTTCATGCCCTCTTTTTGACACAGAGGAAATGCCCACTCAGCCAATCACTGGCCATCATGGGGACTTGCCAATGATTGACTGAGCAGTCAACTCCTAGATGTTGAGAGGATAGCAGATAGCAGGAAGTAATTGGCAGTGGGGTACAACACTGTGATAGGAGCACAGGTGGTGGGTTGGAGGCAGGTGAGTATGAGTGTCCTGAACCCTTCTTAATATAAAATTAACTGTCTGTAATATCCCTTCAAAATGCCAGGATTCATTGTGGTTAAGGTTACAAAGGGCTTAAAGGTGTATTCTCATACTTTTATGTTAATACGTAAATTAATGTGTCTTGATAATCTTAGGTAGAAAACAGGTAAAATAAGTGGTGAAATGAAGTATGGCACCATTCTAATTCATATCAATAGACTTTTCATGTTAAGCACGGACCTATCGGGTCCCCCAGAATATGAGATGCTCTTTGTAATGTCTGTTCACTCTAACTAACACAGAGGGTCCTGAATAGGGTCTCCCTCTCCTAACAAGCAATAGGGTCTTATGTCCAAAATTAGCTAATATGGTGGTGATGTCCACAAGACCCAGAAGAGGCCCACACTTTGACTTTTCTTGTTGGTTCCCCTTCCCGAACATGTATATATTCTAATAAAAAATTAGCAGAGTATCTTGATAGATTTATTTTTGAAAAGTTTGTATTTTTTAATTCAAATTTACATCTTCCATTTCCAGGATTTTAAATCTTGACTTCAGGACACTCTGACTCAGCATTGTTTGTTGGGCACACAACAAGAACAGGGATTTCTGTATCATGGTCAACAGACTCGTAACTCTATTGTAGTCTGTCGGTACAGAATGGTGGGAAAGTGCAGCTTCCAAGGTCCAAATGCCAAATAATCTGGGGACTGAGATATGCATAACATAAAGTTATCGCAACATGAGTCCAATGGACATAAAACGCGTCGTCAAGGAGATGGACAAGGTTTCGAATGGCTTAGAAAGGCCAAGGAACAAAGTGAATTGTTAAGGTCTGAAGTATCAGTTGTAACATGATTTTGTGCGAATAGTTTTATATCCTGAGGGTCTATTATTCTTTTCAGTCCTGTTTATATTTTGGTGTTCCTGCTTATTCCCTTTAATGACCTGGAGTAGCGCGTATTAAAACAAGCACAATTAAGTCACCCCCTGCCAGCAATAATAAGATAACCATCTCTCCGAGGATTTTTCCACTTATATTGTGAACTGTAGAGGTTGTAGTGTGTCGGGGGAAAGTTCTAGTCCCCCCACATGTAAATAAACCTTTAAATTAGATTAATAAGAATTTCTAATCTGTGCTGTAATTGGGTCAAAGGGTTATCTTATATTGTGGCTAAAATTTTTGACTGCACATCTAATACATTTCATGGAAACTAAAGTACAATATATATATATATATATATATATATATATATATATATATATATATATAAAAATATATATATATGTGGTAACCACAAGTGAAACCCGCGACCGCCACTACGCTGGGGTTAGCTACTTGGTTCTTGGGGGGGGGGTTATGAACCCAGGGTCGGATGGTATTAACCCTTAATGTCACGTGACGCCACTGTAGTCTTGGTATCTCCCGGGGTACTACAGGTCCGGAGAACTCCGTCTCCCCACAGGCTAGCAAGGAAAGAATTGACTCCACACTAGGTTGCAGTTTAACGGAGGCTTTACTAACTTGAAGATAGGTGGTACAATCTCCACAGCACTCAACCAAAGTCTCCCAAAGGTTTAACAGACCAAAGGTCTCTAGAGGACCACACAGCTTGCAGTGCTTGGACTTGATATTGCATATATGCTTGGCTCTTACGGCCGGACTAGGAGTTTTAGGTCTGCGCTTTATTAGGCTTGAGATTAAAGTCACTTACTGAAGTGTCGGTAGATTTGTGGCTTTTTGCCGGAAGATAATGAATTGTCCTTTAGGAATTCTCTGATCAAGGCTGAAGTAAAGGCTTGCTATTAGTTGGGGTTACTTCATGCTTTTCTTATCTCCCTCTCATCTTTGCTCTCACTCCTCTGCGGATTCTCTCTGCTATTCCGGAGCTTCACCTCCTCTGAACTTGCTCGGACCTCCACTCTGTACTCTGAACTCCACACCACTCTTCTCAACTCCTCTCCTCCTCTACTCTCCTACTCTCCTTCACACAGGAAATGCCACCCCTTATAAGGGCAGGCTAAACTAAAGCCCATTGGCCAGGCAGCTGTGGATCATAGAGTTGTCTGTATCCCCTATAGGATTTACAATGAAGTTACATACAAGTAAGAACATATTATTACACCTTACACAAAAGTTTAGTCTAGCCCTCAGTCCTCCACTCTCACATACTCTGACTAAGCATGAGATTGCTAGGTAACATACTTAAAGCTACAAACACCTTATCACGGATTGCTAAGTTATAACAGTGCAAATACACATTAGTAATGGTTGAGTCCCTGCAGGGGAGCCCCCAGGACACTGGAGGTCTCAATCTGACAGGGCCTATAATACCTTGACACAATGTACCTGTACTGGGACACCACAAACCCCACCACTAAACAGAAGTCATCCTCGACGATAATAGTACTATCGGATTGAAGAGCGAAGTGTCCTTCGGGCCATAAGAAGTTCTGAGGCATTTTATGCACAAACGTCCATTTCAGGCTTTGGAGAAATAAACACATAATAAGTCCTGAGGCATTTTACACACAAACGTCCATGTCAGGCTTTTAGAGGTAGGATACGAAACATTATTGGTGTAGGATACGTGGTTATTTGGGTCCCAGACAGAATATATACTTATTATATCTGATCAAAGTGTTTCGAACAGGTTTTTTTTTTTTTTAGTTGGACCCCTAACATAACCTTCAGACTATAACTATGTGTAAAAACTATTTATATTTATAGTTATAACTAGGAGCATTTATCTAAGTATACTAACAGACTGGTTTAGTAGACTGATTATCCAGCGTATTGAAGGGTTCTTATTAATAAGATTTAGCTATTTTACTACTTATAACCTGTACACATGTATATACATTTGTAAAGACCTTTCTATGTACTTTCTATAAGTGGACTATCCATATGATACACTATACACAATTGACATGTGTTACGCCGAGCGCTCCGGGTCCCTGCTCCTCCCCGGTGCGCTCTCGGCGTTCCTCTCTCTGCAGCGCCCCGGTCTGACCGGGAGCGCTGCACTGACATTGCCGGCGGGGATGCGATTCACATAGCGGGACGCGCCCGCTCGCGAATCGCATCCCAAGTCACTTACCTGTCCCGGCCCCCGGCTGTCATGTCCTGGTGCGCCTTAGGGCGCTCCTTAGGGCGCGCGCGCGCCAGCTCTCTAAGATTTAAAGGGCCAGTGCACCAATGATTGGTGCCTGGCCCAATTAGCCTAATTAGCTTCCACCTGCTCCCTGGCTATAATACCTCACTTCCCCTGCACTCCCTTGCCGGATCTTGTTGCCTTGTGCCAGTGAAAGCGTTTAGTGTTGTCCAAAGCCTGTGTTTCCAGATCTCCTGCTATCCATATTGACTACGAACCTTGCCGCCTGCCCCGACCTTCTGCTACGTCTGACCTTGTCTCTGCCTAGTCCTTCTGTCCCACGCCTTCTCAGCAGTCAGCGAGGTTGAGTCGTTGCCAGTGGATACGACCTGGTTGCTACCGCCGTAGCAAGACCATCCCGCTTTGCGGCGGGCTCTGGTGAATACCAGTAGCATCTTAGAACCGGTCCACCAGCACGGTCCACGCCAATCCCTCGCTGACAGAGAGGATCCACAACCAGCTAGCCGAATCGTGACAGTAGATCCGGCCATGGATCCCGCTGAGGTGCCACTGCCAAGTCTCGCTGACCTTCCCACGGTGGTCGCCCAGCAATCGCAGCAGATTGCCCAACAAGGACAGCAGCTGTCGCAGCTGACCGCCACGTTACAGCAACTTCTGCCACTGCTACAGCAGCAACCATCTCCTCCGCCAGCTCCTGCACCTCCTCCGCAGCGAGTGGCCGCTCCTAGCCTCCGCTTGTCCCTGCCGGACAAGTTTGATGGGGACTCCCGACTCTGCCGTGGATTCTTATCTCAATGTTCCCTGCATATGGAGATGTTGTCAGACTAATTTCCTTCAGAACGGTCTAAGGTGGCGTTCGTAGTGAGTCTTCTATCTGGAAAGGCTTTGTCTTGGGCCACACCGCTCTGGGACCGCAATGATCCTGCCACAGCCACAGTCCAGTCCTTCTTCGCTGAAGTCCGTAGTGTCTTCGAGGAACCAGCCCGAGCTTCTTCTGCCGAGACTGCCCTGCTGAACCTGGTCCAGGGTAATTCTTCAGTAGGCGAGTACGCCATCCAATTTCGTACTCTCGCTTCCGAATTATCTTGGAATAACGAGGCTCTCTGCGCGACCTTTAAAAAAGGCCTATCCAGTAACATCAAGGATGTGCTGGCCGCACGAGAGATTCCTGCCAACCTGCAAGAACTTATCCATTTGGCCACCCGCATTGACATGCGTTTTTCTGAGAGACACCAGGAGCTCCGCCAGGAAAAAGACCTAGATCTCTGGGCACCTCTCCCACAGTATCCTTTGCAATCTACGCCTGTGCCTCCCGCCGAGGAGGCTATGCAAGTGGATCGGTCTCGCCTGACCCAGGAAGAGAGGACTCGCCGTAGGGAAGAAAATCTTTGTCTGTACTGCGCCAGTACCGAACATTTCTTGGTGGATTGCCCTATTCGTTCGCCATGTCTGGGAAATGCACGCACCCAGCTCACGTGGGTGTGGCGTCTCTTGGTACGAAGTCTGCTTCTCCACGTCTCACGGTGCCCGTACGGATTTCTCCTTCTGCCAACTCCTCCCTCTCAGCCGTGGCCTGCTTGGACTCTTGTGCCTCTGGAAATTTTATTCTGGACTCTTTGGTGAATAAGTTCTGCATCCCGGTGACCCGTCTCGTCAAGCCGCTCTACATTTTCTTGGTCAACGGAGTTAAATTGGATTGCACCGTGCATTACCGCACAAAACCCCTCTTAATGTGCATTGGACCCCATCACGAAAAGATTGAATTGTTCGTCCTTCCCAATTGCACCTCTGAAGTCCCCCTCGGTCTTCCATGGCTCCAGCTTCATTCTCCCACCCTTGACTGGACCACCGGGGAGATCAAGAATTGGGGTTCTGCTTGCCGCAAGAGATGCCTCACGTCTCCTCCCAGTCCCGTCAGGCAAGCCTCAGTGCCTCCTCCTACACCTGGTCTCCCCAAGGCCTATCAGGACTGTGCCGTGCCTCCTCATGGCCCCCGTCCTGGTGACACCCTGCCCCGTGCCAAGCTTCTCCCTCTGCCCTCCCTCCCCATTCCCACTCCTGCTGTACTGCCTGCCTTTGAGGAAACCCTACAATCACTCCCAGTGTCCTCGTCCCATGTGAAGCAGTTGCCGGACAAAAAAAGGGGGAGACCTAAGGGGGGGGGGGTACTGTTACGCCGAGCGCTCCGGGTCCCTGCTCCTCCCCGGAGCGCTCGCGGCGTTCCTCTCTCTGCAGCGCCCCGGTCAGACCCGCTGACCGGGAGCGCTGCACTGACATTGCCGGCGGGGATGCGATTCGCATAGCGGGACGCGCCCGCTCGCGAATCGCATCCCAAGTCACTTACCTGTCCCTGCCCCCGGCTGTCATGTCCTGGCGTGCGCGGCTCCGCTCCTTAGGGCGCGCGTGCGCCAGCTCTCTAAGATTTAAAGGGCCAGTGAACCAATGATTGGTGCCTGGCCCAATTAGCCTAATTAGCTTCCACCTGCTCCCTGGCTATAATACCTCACTTCCCCTGCACTCCCTTGCCGGATCTTGTTGCCTTGTGCCAGTGAAAGCGTTTAGTGTTGTCCAAAGCCTGTGTTTCCAGATCTCCTGCTATCCATATTGACTACGAACCTTGCCGCCTGCCCTGACCTTCTGCTACATCTGACCTTGTCTCTGCCTAGTCCTTCTGTCCCACGCCTTCTCAGCAGTCAGCGAGGTTGAGCCGTAGCCAGTGGATACGACCTGGTTGCTACCGCCGCAGCAAGACCATCCCGCTTTGCGGCGGGCTCTGGTGAATACCAGTAGCATCTTAGAACCGGTCCACCGGGACGGTCCACGCCAATCCCTCGCTGACACAGAGGATCCACAACCAGCTAGCCGAATCGTGACAACATGTCTAGTGTTGAGCGGCATAGGCCATATTCGAATTCGCGAATATTCGCGAATATATGGACGAATATTCGTCATATATTCGCGAATATTCGCATATTCGTTATATCCTCGTTTTATTTTCGCATATGCGAAAGTTCGCATACGCGAAAATTAACGCATGTGAAAATTTGCACATACAAAATTAGCACCCGCGAAAATGCGCATATGCGTAAATTATTATATGCGAAAATTAGCATATGTTAATTTTCGCATATGCGAACTTTCGCACGACAGTCTCACACAGTAGTTTTACAGCCTTCTTTACACCACACAAGCTGGAAGCAGAGAGGGATGATCACTGTGATGTGTACTGTGAAGAAAAAAAAAAAAAAAAAAACGAATATTCGTAATTACGAATATATAGCGCTATATTCGCGAAATTCGCGAATTCGCGAATATGCGATATTCGCGAATAATATTCGAATTGCGAATATTCGCGAGCAACACTAAACATGTCTAGCTAGACAATTTTGTAGCTGAATATACAGACTTATATAACTTTACTGTACATTATATCACCTTATATTATGTAACATTAGATACATTTCTTATACTAATAGGTGCGGATTGGGCTGCCGGAGGCTCTCTACTCAATGCCTTGGCTACTGGGGCCCTTGGGCGATCAAGCACTTCTCCCCAGAACACATTTTATTTTATGCTAAACATTCTTATGTATGCATGTAATACAAAGCTAGACATTTTTATATAACCCTTTTTCTTTACTGTAGTGCTTATGTTCGGGACAGGATACTTACTGGCCAGGTAGGTTCCTGTCCACAAACAGGGTTAAGAGGTAACTGGTTACACATTAGATACCTTTAAGGTAAATTATCAAAGATGTATACTTGAGGTGTATACTGATTTATGTGTATGTAGTTTATCTACATATGTTTATGTACATGTTTTTAGACTAATCCCTATATCTTGCTGGGGTTTGTCCAAAATTAGAACGTGTGGATCTACGCAACACCAACTTTGAATTTTCTGGAACAACAATTTCTTCTTGAGGATTTGATTCTGCTGAACTGGCAACAGCGCTTTCGTTCTCGGCAACTGGGACAGGTGATGATTCCTGATTCACAGAGCATTCTCCCATATTGGAAGGTTCAGATGAAATTGAGGCAGGTGGATGGATGACTGGAGTAAACTCTGAGGCTTCTGGCGCCAAGACTGGGGTTGATGGGGTAGCCTTGGCTGGCACGTAGCCGAAGAAGACAGTTTGATCTGAAGGGAAGAGAGGATCATCTTCAAACATTAAGAGCGGTCTCTCAGGCTCAACGGTTCTTGCTGGCTGGACTTGTGATGGCTGAACTGGAGGTGGGAGATTTGGGGGTGCAGAAGAAGGCGGCAATATAGGCAAATCCCCTTTATGACACATCTTGATCCGGTTCCGGTGAACAACTTGCGGCTCATACCCTACTTTTTGGACTGTGTAGACATCGATGTCTGGGTAGGGTACGGCAATCACTGTATAAGGTTCCGTTTCCCAAATGGAGTCCAATTTATGAGTCCTGGGGAATTCCTTCAACCAAACTTTGTCACCAATCTGCAATGGCTGGGCAGAGGCATGGCGGTTATAGTCCTGTTGCTGTCTATAGTGTGCCTCTCCCATTTTTTTGTTGACAATCTCCTTGGCTTCTTGAATCCTTTTCTGGTGTTCAGAGATCCATTCCATAGAGGCTTGTGGCGAGTTGTTGAAAGGTGCTTGAAGGCCAAAGCTCCTGTCCTTGGGCAGTTGGCCATGTCGGCCCATCATTAGATAAAATGGAGTGTATCCCGTGGAGCAGTGAGTGGTATTGTTATACATTTCCAACAATTCGGGCATCAATCGAGGCCACTCTTCAGGTCGAGATACAGATGCAGCTCTCAGCATGTGGATGAACACCTGGTTGATTCTTTCACAAATTCCATTCCCTTGTGGGTGATAAGCAGTGGTTCTGAATTTCTTACACGCATGGAACTGGCACAATTCCTGGAATAGTTGGGCTTCAAAGGCCGGTCCTCGGTCGGACAAGACAGTCTCAGGACATCCGAGTATCTGTACCCAATGGGTGTAGAACATCTGGGCTGTGGTCTTGGCCGTTAGAACTTTGACTGGCACAACCACTACCCACTTGGAGTAGTGATCCACCATGGTGAGGGCATACGAATACCCGGACCGGGTAGGCGATAGCTTGACATGATCCAATGCGACCAATTGGTTAGGCCTCTCACTCTGGATGGAATGGAGGGGTGCTCGGGCATCCTTGCGGCCATTCTTGGTGATACTGCAAACTGCACACTCACTGCACCATTTTTCAACATCACTTCTCATCCCAATCCAGTAGAACCGGCGTCGGACGGTGGCTTCTGTCTTGTGAACCCCAAAGTGTCCTGACTGATCGTGGTAGGCATTCAGAACCATTACAGCATCTCTCCGAGGAATCAGGATCTGATGTAGCTTTTCGCCAGACACTGGGTCCAAGAAGTTCCTGTACACCATTCACTTGTGCACAAACAGCCTTTTTCTCTGGCGCCACAGACGCTTCAATTCA
Source organism: Hyla sarda (assembly GCF_029499605.1). NCBI lineage: Eukaryota > Metazoa > Chordata > Amphibia > Anura > Hylidae > Hyla > Hyla sarda. The sequence goes on from NC_079189.1 coordinate 584,776,346, forward strand.
TAGTCACTCTGACTCCGGCGTAAACGAGGAGGTACCCTTCTGGTCAATAAGTACTCTAACAGATCCCCCATGGTCTGACTTTCTTCTTGTAAGGTCCTCCAGGTATACAAGTCCTCCTGGACTGTTTTAGACCTAGACTCCCTCCCCTCGAGGGTGGTTGCAGCATCTTGGTTCACGAACCTCTGATAGAATGGGGGCATCTCCACATCTTCCCACCTGTCCTCCACCGGGGGATCTTCGCCGGGAGTCATTCGAGATAGCACATCCGCATTGACATTGGATTTGCCACTTCGATATTTAATAGAGAAGTCATAGTTGGCCAGCCTGGAGGCCCATCTTTGTTCCAGAGCCCCTAGTTTGGCGGTGTTCAGGTGAGCCAGGGGGTTGTTATAGGTATAAACAGTAAACAAGGTTGCTGCCAAGTAGTCCTTGAATTAGTAGTGATTGGAATCATTCCTCTTGGCTCCTCGCAGGTTCCGGCTGGCGTAAGCTATCACTTGTTCTTGTCCCCCTTGCATCTGGGATAACACCGCCCCTAGTCCTTCAAAACTGGCATCTGTATACAGTCGGAAAGGCTGAGTATAATCCAGATAGGCCAGGATGGGGGGCTCTGTCAATAGATGTTTCAGGGTTTGAAAGGCCACCTCTTGTTCTTTAGCCCATTCCACAGGTAGCTTCCCTTTATAATTCTCTTTCGCTGTGCCTCACAAGAGAGAGGTTAACGGCTCGGCAATTTGGGTAAAATGAGGGATAAAGCGGCGATAATACCCCGCAAATCCTAGGAAGCTCCTGATATCCTTGACAGTGCGTGGGGTAGGCCAATTCTTGACGACTTCCATTTTAGCTGGGTCAGGTTGAACCCCTTCAGCGCTGACGACATGGCCCAGGTAATGTACTTGTGGCTTGAGTAAGTGACACTTGGAGGGCTTAACTTTTAAACCATGCTGGTTCAATACTTGAAATACATCAGACAGGTGAGTCAAATGTTCCTGGTAAGACTTGGAGTACACGATCACATCATCAAGATAGAGAAGGACACTCTGAAAGTTAAGGTGCCCTAGGCATCGTTCCATCAGCCGTTGGAAGGTAGCCGGAGCGTTGCATAGCCCAAAGGGCATGCTCTTGAATTCGAACAGACCCATGGGGGTTACAAAGGCTGTCTTTTCTCTATCTTCTACGGCCATGGGCACTTGCCAGTACCCGCTGGTCAAATCCAACGTGGAGAAGTATGCTGCAGAACCCAACGCAGTGAGTGACTCCTCAATCCGGGGGAGAGGGTATGCGTCTTTATGGGTGATATCATTCAATTTTCTGTAATCGACACAGAAACGGATGGTCCCATCTTTCTTCTTGACCAACACCATGGAAGCGGCCCAGGGACTCTGACTTTCTTGGATGATATCCGCGTCCTTCATGTCGGTTAACAGCTTATTGACTGTTTGGTACATACCCAATGCGACGGGCCGATGCCTTTCTTTGATGGGAGGTTTATCACCAGTCAAGATTCGATGTTTGATCATAGAAGTTCGTCCAAAATCGGTTGGATGTTTGCTGAAGGCATCTTGATACCTCTTCGCCACTTCAATGACCCCTTCGACTTGTTCTGGTGGGGTAAGGGAGCCTCCTACTTGTAGCTGGCGCCACCAAGGTTCTAGAGAACTTTCGGTATAACTTGGTGTAGTTTGGGCAGTCTGTTGTTGAGCCACCTTTCGTGAAGAGAGAATATCACTGGAGTGCAAGAAGAGGAGTTGGGCCACTGGGGTGTATTTTGGCAACACAGTGGCTGCACCGGACAGATTGACCAACTGAACTGGGACTCGTCCATTTATCACTGTCACTAGGCTTCTCGCAGCCCGAACCAAGGGAAAATCTTCAGACTGTAGAGGTTCTAACAAGGCCTGATAATCTTGATTCCTCATGCCAGGACGCGCTCGACACCATAAAGTTGTTTCTGTATTTGGCTGTAGGGTCACTGACCTCATGTCCTGGATCTGGACTTTACAGATGTCTCCTTTTTGGTTCACGAACTTCTGCTCCGCCCCCAGAATTTTGAGATGGTGCTGCACAGTCCTTTGTCCTCAAGGAGACTTGTAAGGGAGAGAGGCATGCAAAGCATCTACAATATCAGTGAAGCAATGTCTCATGATGTTCATCCCTAGAATGAACTCTGTGGCCCCTGGTGTCGTCACATCGGTAACAATTATTCCTTGCCCCCTAAGTGTGTGACCTCTCAACTGAATAGTGGGCTCCCAGTACCCATGTCTGGGAATTGGTTTCCCATCTCCTGCCATGACACTAAAATCCATACCGTCTGGCTCACACAAGGAATCAACATTCCAATATTTATAAAATAGGCCCTTGGAGATAGTAGACACCTGCGAGCCTGTGTCAATCAGTGCCTGCAGCTGGATACCATCTATAGTAACATTTACATAGGGGCAGGATGCAATGTACAATGATTGTCCTGAGTGGGGTTGCTCTTTTGCTGGACCTGTGATTCGTTTTCCTGAGGGCTGGCCCTCGACCTCAGGGAATGCCCGTTTAAAGCCCAGCACTGCATCTTCCAATGCCTGGGTTTGTTGCAATAATCACAAAAAGGCCGACTAGAAGAGACTGGGCGAGAGCCACTGGAACGGGAAGGAGGAGCAGGGGTAGGTCTCTTAGTCACTGGGGGCTCTCTATTGACCTTAGTGGCTTGATTAGCTAGTTCCTTTACCACTTTGAGTGAGTTGGGCAATGTCCTGCTTGATCCCTTGGATTTCAGATATTGTGGTGGGGGTTGGAGTGTCAGCCACGGGTGTGGGGGTTGTTGGTAACATTGGCGTAGAGCTAGCCGCCGCACCCATGGGCTCTGATCTATGGTCAGGACTTTTCTCCGGGTCTGGCCCCTGCTCTATGACTTGAAGGGCTAGACGCTTAAACGCAGAGAAAGACATATTGGGGTTCTGCACAGCCAACATCTTTAACTGGGCCTTGTCCCATTTATTTTGGACCCCTTCAATAAATCTGTCCAGCAAAAGTTTATTACCCTGATCGGGGGTTATGCTGTCTAATTTTTGAACTGCCTCCAGGGCATTTTGTAAGGCTACTGCATATGCCCGTAGTGTCTCACCTGGCTTTTGTCACCTCTCATATAGTCGGAGGCGGACCTCTAAGGGGAGTGGGACTCAAATACCTGGTACAATCCCTCGAAGATCTGTTCTACTGTAGTCCTCTCAGAAGTGGGCCAGGTGCGAACTTCTTTACGTGCAGGTCCCTGCAGTTGCCCCATGAGTAACAGCACCTGTTGGTTAGGGGGGAGAGAATAAAGAGAAAAGATGCTCTGGAAGCTCTCTTGGAAATCTTTGAGCAAAAAGGGATCCCCTCTGTAGTTAGGAAGTACAGGCTTTCCCAGGTAGAACGGAGGAGCCCCGCCATCATGGCGTCGTACTGGAGGGGAGGAGGGCAGCAGTCTCTGACCTTCTGAAACAGGAGATGATCTGGCTGAGGATGGCCCTGCAAGAGGTGATGCAATAGGGAGGGACCTAGCCGGGGGTGATCCCGGAGGGATAGCCTGCAAAGGAGCCGCAAGAGGATCTGGCACATCACCTGCGTCCGGTGATCTTGGATCTGACATCTTGTCGACTTGATTGGGTGTGCTGTCGCTTTTAGGAATTTTGAGAGCGCCGTCCTTGAGTGCGTTGTCTTTGAGTGCGCCGTCTCTTTAAGCTGGCTGGATTATGCGGGAGTGTCTGCATGCCGTGTCGTGCCACCCAGGGTTAATGCTGGGGGTATCGGAGGCTTCTGTACCCAGCCTGCGCTGCTGCGGGAACTTGCTGGTCTTTTGCAGCTTTGGTGATGATCGCCGGACGCGTTGCTATGGCTGCGCCCGGCAGTTTCCAGTTTGGTCCGGTCCATGTGCAACACAGGGCAGATTCTTTAGTTCCGGCTCACACACTGAAGAGGCGTCACCGCCAGGGCTTGACTGGGCGGAGCTGCGACGCTCCGGCGTGCGGGAAATGGTGGAAACAATTTAACCCCTTCAGGTATGGACTTTTTACACTTAGTACTGGCAGCTAACAGTCTCTCCTTTACCTTCCCCATCACTTGTATTTGCACCTCGGCAGACAATTTGTTTTCTATGACACAGTCCTGTATTTCTGCTGGGCATACACTTTTCCGCACCGGCATGCGGCTCAAATAAGTTCACAGTTCAGACTTGGGGGAAGGACTTGATTCAGTGGCTGAATAGTTAAGGCGTACACCCGAATCCTGTTCGTGGACGCCTAAAACGTGTGGTAACCACGAGTGAAACCCGCGACCGCCACTACGCTGGGGTTAGCTACTTGGTTCTTGGGGGGGTTATGAACCTATGGTCGGATGGTATTAACCCTTAATGTCACGTGACGCCACTGTAGTCTTAGTATCTCCCGGGGTACTACAGGTCCGGAGAACTCCGTCTCCCCACAGGCTAGCAAGGAAAGAATTGACTCCACACTAGGTTGCAGTTTAAGGGAGGCTTTGAAGATAGGTGGTACAATCTCCACAGTGCTCAACCAAAGTCTCCCAAAGGTTTAACAGACAGTCTCTAGAGGACCACACAGCTTGCAGTGCTTGGACTTGATATTGCATATATGCTCGGCTCTTTAGGCCGGACTAGGAGTTTTAGGTCTGTGCTATATTAGGCTTGAGATTAAAGTCACTTACTGAAGTGTCGGTAGATTTGTGGCTTTTCGCCGGAAGATAATGAATTGTCCTTTAGGAATTCTCTGATCAAGGCTGAAGTAAAGGCTTGCTATTAGTTGGGGTTACTTCATGCTTTTCTTATCTCCCTCTCATCTTTGCTCTCACTCCTCTGCGGATTCTCTCTGCTATTCCGGAGCTTTACCTCCTCTGAACTTGCTCGGACCTCCACTCTGTACTCTGAACTCCACACCCCTCTTCTCAACTCCTCTCCTCCTCTACTCTCCTACTCTCCTTCACACAGGAAATGCCACCCCTTATATGGGAAGACTAAACTAAAGTCCATTGGCCAGGCAGCTGTGGATCATAGAGTTTTCTGTATCCCCTATAGGATTTACAATAAAGTTTACATACAAGTAAGAACATATTATAACACCTTACACAAAAGTTTAGTCTAGCCCTCAGTCCTCCACTCTCACATACCCTGACTAAGCATGAGGTTGCTAGGTAACATACTTAAAGCTACAAACACCTTATCACTGATTGCTAAGTTATAACAGTGCAAATACACATTAGAAATGGTTGAGTCCCTGCAGGGGAGCCCCCAGGACACTGGAGGTCTCAATCTGACAGGGCCTAAAATACCTTGACACAATGTACCTGTACTGGGACACCACATATATTTATTTATTTATAATAAAAGCATCTATAATCAAGTTCTAAGCAGTTAGCATGATGCAACCAATTTCTTACCCTAATTTAGTACTAAAGAATGTGTAGTAGAGCCTTGCATCTGGAGTCACGTGGCCGCGGAGGGTAATAAAGTTGTTGCGGGCGGGAGCAGGCGGTCACAGAACATACAGCGGGTCCCGCAAAATCCCACGTAGTCCCGCATACCTCTGCAATTCCAAAAGGGGCTGATGACAGTGCACAAGGAGGTACTATAATGGCACAAGGGGTTATGAAATGGCACAAGGGTACTATTTCTAAAAGCTGTGACAAAATGTTTGAGGGAGTGGGCGGGATTAGACACACATGTTGCGAGAACGGAACACACACCTTGCGGGATCGGGCGGTAATGGTAAGAAATCCAGCGGGAGCGGGCTTAAAGAACCTGTCCTGTGCAGAGCACTAATGTGTAGCACTAGCAATGTCTTTGGGGGTAAAGGGCAGGGCACCTGTTCTTGCAGTGATACGGAGATCCAAATATAGGTGAGTGGTGAACTTGATGATGTTCGGAAGTCCCATAGAGAGGAACACTTGACCTCCATTCTTGTGATCCCATTGCTCAGACCCCTACCAATCAGCTAGTTTTCCCGTACCCAGTGTATAGGGGATAACTTTTTATTTTGGGGTAACCACTTTAGTATACTGTATTTCGAGTTTATGACTTTTTTTTCCTATTATTGTTGTTGCTGATATTTAACATGTGAATAAAATATAGATAGAAAATAGAAATTAAGAATAAAGATAATGTCATATTGATCTTTAGGTGGATATTCACACGTCTTGCCATTATAGGATACAAAACCCTCTTAAAGGGGTACTACCCTGGATTTTTTTTTTAAATCAACTGGTGCCAGAAAGTTAAACAGATTTGTAAATTACTTCTATTAAAAAATCTTAATCCTTCCAGTGCTTATTAGCTTCTGAATACTACAGAGTTAATGGTTTTCTTTTTGGAACACAGAGCTCTCTGCTGACATCATGACCACAGTGCTCTCTGCAGACATCTCTGTCCATTTTAAGAACTGTCCGTAGGAGAAAATCCCCATAGCAAACATATGCTGCTCTGGACAGTTCCTAAAATGGACAGAGATGTCAGCAGAGAGCACTGTGGTCATGATGTCAGCAGAGAGCTCTGTGTTCCAAAAAGAACTTCCTGGCACCAGTTGATTTAAGAAAAAAAGTTTTCCACTGTAGTACCCCTTTAACCTGTTAAGGACCCGTGACGTACGTCATGAGTCAGCTCCCGTTCTATAATGTGGGGCCAAGGCGTGGCCCAGAGTCATAGCGGGTCGGGCCCGGCCTCTAACAATGGCTGGGACCCGTGGCTAATAGCGTGCGGCACTGATTGCGGTGCCGCGGGCTATTAGCCCTTTAGACGCGGCGTTCAAAGTTGATCGCCGCGTCTAAAATGAAACTAAAACGTTGCCGGTTAGCTCAGGGAGCTGTTCGGGATCGCCGCGGTGAAATCGCGGCATCCCGAACAGCTTACAGGACAGCCGGAGGATCCCTACCTGCCTCCTCGCTGTCCGATCGCCGAATGACTGCTCAGTGCCTGAGATCCAGGCATGAGCAGTCAAGTGGCAGAATCATTGATCAATGGCTTACTATGAGAAACCAGTGAATGATGTAAAAGATCAGAGTGTGCAGTGTTATAGGTCCCTATGGGAGCTATTACACTGCAAAAAAAAAGTGAAAAAAAAAAAAAGTGAAAAAAGATCATTTAACACCTTCCCTAATAAAAGTTTGAATCACCCCCATTTTCCCATTAAAAAAAAACAGTGTAAATGAAAATAAACATATGTGGTATCGCCGCGTGTGGAAATGTATTAATTATAAAAATATATTGTTAATTAAACTGCACGGTAAATGGCGTACGTGACAAAAAATTCCAAAGTGTATTTTTGATAGCTTTTTTTGTCATGAAAAAATGAATAAAAAGATCAATAAGTCCTATCAATGCAAAAATGGTACCGCTAAAAACTTCAGATCACGGCGCAAAAAAAGAGCCCTCATACCGCCCCATACACAGAAAAATAAAAAAGTTAAAGGGGTCAGAAGCCATCTGGAGTGGAGCCGGTGCCCGATGCCTGCTGAAATCGTTCAGCAGGCATCGCGGCATATCGCCCAGGGGGGTCATGATGACCCCCCATGTCGGCAACAGCCGCAGATCGCTGGACAATTCAGCCCAGCAATCTGCGGCGGATTCCGGGTCAATTGGGTCTCCAGTGACCCGGTGACCCGGAATTACTGGCTGATCGGGGCCATCAGAGACAGCCAGAGCCTGCAGGGGTGAGGTGGCGCTGGTGCCACCTCACGATCGCCCTGATTCGTCGGCCGGTTTACCAGACGACCAATCAGGGCACCTGCTGCGGGTGTTACTCCCGCAACCCGCTCCGCCCCTCTTCCGGAGGACGTGAGCGGGTGCGGGACGTGGACCCCGGCAGCTGGGGACCCCGATCCCCGGTGCCCCTGTTGGGATCGGGGCCACAGGAGCGGCGGCGGCGAGGGACTGACCTGCAGCGTGGTCAGCAGTTGGACGTGAGTGACAGCCTCCTGCTGTTGCTTAGCAACAGCTCCCAGCATGCAAAAAGGGCATGCTGGGAGCTGTAGTTATGCAACAGCAGGAGGCAGACCACCACAACTCCCAGCATTCCCTTATGGGCATGCTGGGACTTATAGTTTTGCAACAGCTGGAGGCACATTTTTTCTATGGAAAAGTGTACCTTCAGCTGTTGTATAACTACAGCTCACAGCTTGCACAATCAGCTAAAGGGCATGTTGGGAGTTGTAGTGGTGCATCTGCTGGTTGCATAACTACAACTCCCAGCATGCCCATTGGCTGTCGGTGACTGCTGAGAGTTGTCGTTTTGCAACAGCTGAAGGCACACTGGTTGTGAAACACAGAGTTTTTTTTTTTTTTTTACTTAACTCAGTGTTTCACGACCGGTGTGCCTCCAGCTGTTGCAAACTACAACTCCCAGCATGCACCGGACGTGCTGGGAGTTGTAGTTTTGCAACAGCTGGAGGCACACTGGTTGTGAAACACTGAGTTAAGTAGCAAACCAGTGTGTCTCCAGCTGTTGCATAACTACAATCCCCAGCCAAAGTAGTATGCCTCCAGCTGTTGCATAACTACAAGTCCCAGCATGCCCTTCCGCTGTCCGTACATGCTGGGGGTTGTAGCTTTTGCAACAGCTGAAGGCACACTGGTTGCAAAACACTGAGTTTGTTACCAAACTCGGTGTTTCACAACCAGTGTGCCTCCAGCTGTTGCAAAACTACAACTCCCAGCATGCACTGATAGACCGTACATGCTGGGAGTTGTAGTTTTGCAACAGCTGGATGTTCCCCCCCAATGTGAATGTACAGGGTACACTCACATGGGCGGAGGTTTACAGTAAGTATCCGGCTGCAAGTTTGAGCTGCGGCAAATTTTCTGCCGCAGCTCAAACTACCAGCGAGAAACTATTGTGAACCCCCGCCCGTGCAACTGTACCCTAAAAACACTACACTACACTAACACAAAATAAAATAAAATAAAAAGTAAAAAACACTACATATAGACATACCCCTACACAGCCCCCCTCCCATCCCCAATAAAAATGAAAAACGTCTGGTACGCCACTGTTTCCAAAACGGAGCCTCCATCTGTTGCAAAACAACTACTTCCAGTATTGCCAGACAGCCACTGACTGTCCAAGCATGCTGGGAGTTTTACAACAGCTGGAGGCACCCTGTTTGGGAATCACTGGCGTAGAATACCCCTATGTCCACCCCTATGCAAGTCCCTAATTTAGGCCTCAAATGCGCATTGCGCTCCCACTTTGGAGCCCTGTCGTATTTCAAGGCAACAGTTTAGGGTCACATATGGGGTATCGCCGTACTCGGGAGAAATTGTGTTACAAATTTTGGGGGGTATTTTCTGCTATTACCCTTTTTCAAAATGTAAAATTTTTGGGAAACCAAGCATTTTAGGTAAATTTTTTATTTAATTTTTTTACATATGCAAAAGTCGTGAAACACCTGTGGGGTATTAAGGTTCACATTACCCCTTGTTACATTCCCCGAGGGGTCTAGTTTCCAAAATGGTATGCCATGTGTTTTTTTTTTTTTTTTGCTGTCCTGGCACCATAGGGGCTTCCTAAATGCGGCATGCCCCTAGAGCAAAATTTGCTTTCAAAAAGCCAAATGTGACTACTCCTCTTCTGAGACCTGTAGTGCGCCAGCAGAGCACTTTTCACCCCCATATGGCGTGTTTTATGAATCGGGAGAAATTGGGCTTTAAATTTTGGGGGGTATTTTCTGCTATTACCCTTTTTAAAAATGTAAAATTTTTGGGAAACCAAGCATTGTAGGTGAATTTATTTTTTATTTTTTTTACATATGCAAAAGTCGTGAATCACCTGTGGGGTATTAAGGTTCACTTTACCCCTTGTTATGTTCCCCGAGGGTCTAGTTTCCAAAATGGTATGCCATGTGTTTTTTTTTTGCTGTTCTGGCACCATAGGGGCTTCCTAAAGGTGACATGCCCCCCAAAAACCATTTGTTGCTCCTTCCCTTCTGAGCCCTCTACTGCGCCCGCCGAACACTTTACATAGACATATGAGGTATGTGCTTACTCGAGAGAAATTGAGTTTCAAATACAAGTAAAAATTTTCTCCTTTTTACCCCTTGAAAAAATTCAAAAATTGGTTCTACAAGAACATGCGAGTGTAAAAAATGAAGATTTTGAATTTTCTCCTTCACTTTGCTGCTATTCCTGTGAAACACCTAAAGGGTTAAAACACTTACTGAATGTCATTTTGAATACTTTGGGGGGTGCAGTTTTTATAATGGGGTCATTTGTGGGGTATTTCTAATATGAAGACCCTTCAAATCTACTTCAAACCTGAACTGGTCCCTGAAAAATAGTGAGTTTGAACATTTTGTGAAAAATTTGAAAATTGCTGCTGAACTTTGAAGCCCTCTGGTGTCTTCCAAAAGTAAAAACTCATAAATTTTATGATGCAAACATAAAGTAGACATATTGGATTTGTGAATAAAAACAAAATGTATTTGGAATATCCATTTTTCTTACAAGCAGAGAGCTTCAAAGTTAGAAAAATGCAAAATTTTCAATTTTTTCATCAAATTTTGGAATTTTTCACCAAGAAAGGATGTAATGTACCACAAAAAAATTACTAATATGTTAAAGTAGAATATGTCACGAAAAAACATTCTCGGAATCAGAATGATATGTAAAAGCATTCCAGAGTTATTAATGTTTAAAGTGACAGTGGTCAGATGTTCAAAAAACGCTCTGGTCCTAAGGTGTAAAATGGCTGGGTCCTTAAGGGGTTAAACATGTAAATTTACCTGCATGTAGTTATGATTTTTTCCAGAAGTACCACAAAATCAAACCTACATAAGTAGGGTATCATTTTAACCCTATGGACCTACAGAATAAAGAGAAGGTGTCATTTGTACCGAAAAATTTACGTTATAGAAATGGAAGCCCCCAAAAGTTACAAAATTGCGTGTTTTTTTTCCAATTTTGTCTCACAAGTATTTTTTTTTCCATTTTGCTGTAGATTTTTGGGTAAAATCACTGATGTCATTACAAAGTAGAATTAGTGGTGCAAAAAATAAGCCATTATATGGATTTTTAGGTGCAAAATTGAAAGAGTTATGATTTTTTAAAGGTAAGGAGGAAAAAACGAAAATGCAAAAACGGAAAAAAACCCGGGTCCTTAAGGGGTTAAATTTTATTTGCAAATTTAACAAAAATACAATTGACACTTTGGCAGTAATACATTATAGTAATTGAACATAAGACAAATTGGAGTGTCCCAAGATCCCATTTATCAGGAACAAAACACATTTTACACTGAACAGTTCAATCTTTCAGGTTGTGCTTATTCGCACGTGTGTGAAGCATGGCATGAAAAATATGTTCAATCCCCCAAAGTCAGTATGGAAAAAATGATTATTCCACAAAGGTCAAGCAGAATTTGCTTTTGTTTCAAAGAAATTTTTGAATTGATGTAATGGAAATTATTGTCGTATCGAATGTTTGAAATATGTCTGAGCTACAAGAGCTGATGAATCCTCTAATGTAATAGATGCGAATTCTCTGCTGGAACCATTCCACACATTCCAATATGAAGACTCCGAGGTGTTTCTAGAACCGGAAAACACCAACAGTAGACGGATAAGACTGATAAAAAGTAAAGCCCGGCAGAACAAAAATCCTCTACTAAACAATTAATTGTTCTACAACCTTGCTGAAAGTCTCTAGTCCATATAATCCAGGTTTGTTTTATTACCCTGATTTACTTACCTTATTCTAATACAGCATAATTCTCATGCGCCCTGCAAACGTCCTTGCTCCGTATTGAGTCTTGATGACAACTGGTGCCCTCTGATAACATGACTTTTGATAGGAAAGATTTGGCTGAAAACTCTGTCCTGTGATTTACAGTACATTCTGTCTAGTTTACCTGTGTTTGAACCTTCGCTTTACCTTAGCCTTGACCTTCATTTAGTCATGTCTTGGTCTCTCCCAATGATGACCCCTGGCTTCAAATGGACATCTGATTCTGTACTGCTTAAAGGCTCTTTCACATGATCGGATTTCTTTTCAAACCCGCAGCGGATCTATACAACATCACAAACCCATTCAAGTCCCCCCCCAAGAAGGCTGGTTACCCTCGAAAGACAAATGCAGAGAATCTCCAGGGGTAATCGTTTCAACACTGCAGCTGGAATTGCTCACCAGTTTAGCACTGAACAGGGTAAGGATCTGTCTCGTCATACAGTGTCTCAACGTTTAAGAGCATTTGGGCTGAAAGACCACTCTGCAGTGACCAAACCTCTCATTGGCAGAAAGAATCAAAAGGCTAGACTCACATTTACTAAGGAGCATGTTATGTGGGAGAAGAAGTGCTCCAGAGTTCATTTTAGTGATGAAAGCAAGTTTCATTTATTTGGGTCTGATGGGAAACATTATGTTCAGCGACAAACTGGGAAAGACTGAACCCAAAGCATGTAAAGAAGTCAGTGAAAGGTGAAGGAGGAAGTGGCATGGTTTGGGGAATGTTTTCTGCAGCAGGAGTTGGACCTCTCATACGGCTACATGGCAGAGTGAATGCAAGTGTCTATCAGAACCTTCTCCAACAACACATGGTTCCTTCCTTGTGTTTACCACTCAATCAGCAGCAATTTTCATGCAGGACAATGCCCTCTGTCACACAGCAAAACGGGTAAAGCAGTTCCTTGAAACAGAAAACACTAAAACAATGAAGTGGCCGCAGTCCTGATCTAAACCCAATAGAAAACCTCAGGAAAATCCTTGGTGACAAAGTTATGGCCAAGAAACCCGCAACAGTCACAGAACTGTGGAAGAGGCTGGAAGAAGAGTGGAGCAAAATCCCACCAGAGCAGTGTGAGAGACTAGTGATGTCCTGTGGGGGGCGCAGATGAGCTGAAGTCATTCAAAGCAAAGGCCTGTACAGTGGGTCCTCAAGTTACCATATTAATTGGTTCTGGGACGACCATCGTATGTTGAAACCATTGTATGTTGAGACCAGAACTCTATGGAAACCTTGTAATTGGTTCTAAAGCCCCAAAATGTCATCCAAAAATAGGAAAAAGTGAGGATTAAAGAAAAATAAGTAGATAACTAATATATGTAAAGCAAGTCCTTACATATAAAAGTAAGAAAGATCTGCTGGGAGCTGTAAATCACTGTCTAGGTCAGTGTTTTCCAAGCAGGGAGCCTCCAGCTGTTGCAAAACTACAACTCCCAGCATTCCCGGACAGCCAAAGGCTGTCCGGGCATGCTGGGAGTTGTAGTTTTGCAACAGCTGGGGGTACCCTGCTTGGGAAACACTGGTCTATGTAGAGGACAGGAGCTTCTTCAGGGTCCTGTACAGTGCACACAGTGTCATAAAAAAGTAACAAGGAGTCTCCCTCACCTGGTGTCCAAAGGAGCAGGTAACCCTGGTACAGGTATAGTGTACAGAACATGTAATACCTCTCTGTACTGTAGGGGGCACTACCAGACATCAGTCAGTGCATACGCTTCAGTAATACAGGTGTTTTACCAGCAAATTGCCCATTCTGATTGGTCAGTTCTCTTGGCCATTGACAAGTTTCACAGATCTGGACTGTCTTTGTCCAGATTGTCATTGTATGTTGAGTCTGGTTTCAACTTACAATGGTCCAGAAAAGACCATGGTATGATGAAACTATTGTATGTTGAGGCCATTGTAAGTTGAGGGATCACTGTACACTTCCTACTGATTGGTGACTGTTGGAACCTTCAGAAAACTTACTTACAATCTTTCTCTGAGCTACAGTCATTGCTGTTCTCTAATTATGATCATCACGTTTTTAGAAAAATAAAGGTTTTATGTTGATACTTTGGTTATTTTGTAAAACACTGTTCTAATGGCATGGTGTGTACCCTTACAAAAAATCCTTCAAATGATGATCAATGTAGATTACATTATTTCTGAAAAAAATCAAGTGTTCATAAATTGTTCTCTAATTTTCATCTCCATTGTATATATGTTTTTTGTTCTATTCCTTTTCTGACACAATATAGCAGAATGACGAACCAGACCAGACTACGTCATTCCACATAGTTGAAAAACTGGTATATCAAAGTACAGTGGTCCCTCAACATACGATGGTAATTCGTTCCAAACGAGCCATCGTTTGTCGAATCCATCGTATGTTGAGGGATTCGTGCAATGTAAAGTATAGGAAGCTGTACTCACCTGTCCCCGCCGCTCGCGATGGTGTCCCCGCTGCTCCTGATGGTGATCCCGGGCCTTTTCGCTGGGCTCTCCTGGTCTTCTCCGGTCCTCTGCTGTCTTCTCCGGTCCTCTTCTGTCTTCTCCGGTCCTCTTCTGTCTTCCGCAAGGCCTTACTGGGCCTGCGTAGCGACATCATTACGCCGCTGTGTACGCCATTCCTATTGGATGACGTGCGCAGCAGCGTATTGACGTCATCGGAGAGGGCCGAGAAGACACCGGAAGACCAGCGCTGGACCCGGAGGGCACCCCGGAGCATCGTGGAGGGGTAAGTAATACTTACCGCACCACACAGGGAGCATTAGGCTGCTATCCGGCAGCAGCTTAAGCATTTGGCGCTGACGGATAGCACTTAATGCGATGGCCCCGACATAAAAAAGCATCGTATGTCGATGCTGACATCAACATGCGATGGCCTCTGAGAGGCCATCGTATGTCGATTTCATCATATGTCGGGGCCATCGTAGGTCGGGGGGTCACTGTATTCCAAAGCTTGGCAGATGCAAAAAGGACAGACTTTTGACATCAGTATGCAGAATGGACCATATGGATTTTGTCTGTTCTTTCCCGACACATTGACACTGCAGTGTAAATACCCCCTTTTTAATATATATTTTTAAAGAAAATTACATCCTAGAAAATAAAACACCCTCTGTAACTAGGAAGCATGGAGTTGCTATTTGCCTTTGTTGTGGTGCATTTATTTATTTATTATAGTCTCTTTTTATTCTGTTCAAATTTTGTGATTTGATGGGAAATCTAATGAAGAAATACATCAATTTGTGACTTGACTAAAAGAAAACAACTCTTATTCTCAACAAGTGAGATTTATTTTAGGGCTGCAAATAGATCTGTCAATACTTTGATGTATTGTCATGGAAGTCAATAAGAAATGATTGAAAAACGTATACAGACTGGCATCTAATTCTTCATGTTGATGGATTGGTTTTTATGGTAGAACAAGGAGTAAACAATAAATAATATTTTTTTCCTGAAATCTTAATCTAATGTGTCATCTAGATTTTTGATAAGTAAAACCAGATACTGAAACATTAATTTTTTCTAATCTGTTTTATTTTTTGATTGAATATTTTTTTTAATTCTATTTTATGTACATGATTAGGGGGGGGGGGGGGGGGGGTGACCATCTTATCCAAGCTGCTATTTTAACAGCTGGTTAGAGACTTGCTTAACTTCAGCCCCATGAACGATAGGAAGCTGGAGTCTGGAGATGACCCATTGACTTCTATGGAAGTGTGTTGTGGGCATGCCCTGTGACCTGTGCATTGCCCATTGTACAGAGATGGGAGAAGGTGAGCTGTGACCATTATCTAATTTTAATGTTGGAGCTGGAGCTATGGTTCTTGATAACCCAATGAGCTATAATTGTCATAATTGACAAAGAAATAGGCAAAAGGAATTTGTAACCACTGATATATTGTCTAATTTTAGTAAGGTCATGCACAGTCGTACGGATGGTCACGAATCAGTGCCAATAATTACCTGTTCCAGGGCAGCTGTTGCTGACAGCCCCCTCTGAAGAAAAAGCTAAGGTTGGGGCTCCCTTTGTCCCTTACCTTCAGTCCCAACTTTACCATCACAGGGGCTGATGATAGCCCGGGACCTAACAAATCTCCAGGTCTGTCATGAGTTAATCCCTAGAACTAATCACATATGAGGGTACTGGTAAAAGGTCACCCTCTTCAAACACAGATGATCCTGCCCTTGGCAGAAGATTCAAACAAGCCACCAATAGTGCTCCTTGGGTCACCCACTAGGCTGTGCTGGTGGGGTATCGTTCCTCTATATGGCATCAAGACATTTATCCTATTGTATTGGATGTTAGACTTAGGCTGCATTCACATTACTACTGTTAAGGATGGCTACTGGTTTGGCCTTAAACTGTGAGTGACTGCTGCTGTATACTGCTGAGTGCCGGCACAAGGAATACACACCAGACAGAATGTTGGTATAATATCTCCTTCTCAGCATACTGGCCAAGGAGCTGCCCCAAGGAGTTCTGTTTATTACACGGAAGTTCATTGGTTTTTACATTTGATAAAAAGGGGAGGTTAGTTATCACGTCAAAATCATCATGTTATATTTTGATTGGTTATTTGAGTATTGCGTCTGTATATATTAGCATATTAAACATTCATTTCTTTCTTGGCCGTAGATCACCAACCCCCTATTCTACCTAAAAATTCCAGATATCTCTGCCCTTCTACACAGTCTATATCTCTTCAAATATTTTAACTTCAGCAAGTTAACAAGCTGAAATGTCTCATAAGGAAAATAATGTTGTTCTGCAGCATATTAGCACATATCTATTTTTAATATATATATATATAACAAAAAAGATAGAGGAGCAGCACAACTGGTCAAAGTCCAAAAGTAAAGGGGTGCACGCTGAAAAAAGACCTTGGTGAGGGGTCCCACTTGTAGTAAAAGCTTGAGAACGGCGGCGTGGGGCCGAGGAAACGTTGCTTCTGTTTTTTCTGGTGATGTAAAAAAACAATCACTGATTTTTTCACCACTTCGTGTGCTGCTGGACTCTGATTTATATATATATATATATATATATATATATATATATACATATATATATTGATCAGTAATCAAAATCATAATGGTCATCCCTATCACTTCTACTACAGAGAATTCGTGTTTCACTCTTTTAACCCTGCGTACCGTGCATGTTTGTTGACTACACCAGACACTTTAATTTCCATTCTGTGAGATGGACAATGGTTTTTGCACTTGTTGATTTGTGTTCTCCTAACTAAATTCCTACAGATTTTTGCTTTGTGGCATTTTTTAGATCATAGTTGGAAGTTTGGTTCCGAATGTACAGAGTTTGTTTCCCCTCCCATCCTCAAGAGAATGATCAGCTTAGAGCCTCATGTACTTTTATTAGCAGATCGTTTTATAACCCCAGTGAATTATTTTTTTTCCATCAAGAAAAATCTCACAAGCATTTATCAGAGACGTCTCTGCCTCATCTAAATGAACTGCAAAGAACATAAACTATGTGATAAGACGATGTACTGATATCTGCAGCGATAATAATCTTCCAGCTTTTAGGGTTCATCTCTCCATGCAGCATAAACAAAAAAAAAGATATTGACATAAAAATGTGTTTCCTTTACAACAGCAAAAATAAGCAAAATGCACAAAATTCTGAAAGATAAGAAAACCCTAGATGCAGAATACAAATAAGCAGCATTATGTTGGCTGGGAGTAGGATTCGTATGGGATGGGTGAGGATAGGTGCACACTTTTTTTTCCCCCTGCTAATTCATTTTTCTTTCATTTCTTCTCTTTATGGCCTCCTCTTATATACCCCCATAATTTTGCCTCCCCCCCCTTTTCCTTTCCCCCTCTTTTTTCCCCCTTTTCCCTGAGTTTTCCATTTTTGGTCCTTTATACCTATTTATCTGTCTATAACACCCTCCTTTTAGTCTTTCATCTCTCCATACCCTCCTGTAAATTAGCCCTTTATTACAGATATATACATTTTCATCCTATTGATTTAGTCCCCTTTCCTACCAACCCATTCTACCTATTTATCTATTTACCTCCCTTATTTTCATTTTATTTCCTACTTATTTATTCCATTTATTTATCTTTTTCCCATCACTATTCCTATCTCTCTTTACATTCTATCTATATTAAATTGTATTAAATTGCTGTATAGATGTATATTTCCCTATTAGTATATCATACCTTGATGTATTATACTTACTATATATGATATACTTATCTTCATTTTCTTCCATATATTTTGATTGGATGTGTTTCAATAGGCTGTTGATTGGCTTTTACACCTACCTATTTCTATGATTCCTTATGATCCCTTGTTTTGGTATATATTATACTTTATTTTTGTATATATTATACTTTGTTTTTGGTTGTACATAGGCAGCAATTCTTTCTTTGTCTTGCATGTTAATTTAATTCATATTAGTGGTACTTTCCACCAGTATTTCCGCCAGTCCCTGCAAATTTTCCTTAACTTCCACGTTATTAGACATATTTTTCTGATTTTCATTTATGTTCATGTCATTCTAAGGTCTGATAAAGGTCCAGTGTGGACCGAAATGTCATTAAAAAATTATTTCAGATTGCAAATAAAGCTACCTTGATTCAAATCAAAAGTGGTGTGCAAAGTTTTATCTATATGATAGGTTCACACTGCCATTAAAGAGGTTATCCACCATAATGTGGTTTTAATACGTACCTGCCAGAGAGTAATGGACATGCTTAGGAAGGATCTGCGCTTGTCTTGGGGCTAAATGGCTATGTTGTGAGATTACCATAATGCTGATCTTTTTGTGAACTGGTATTTCCTTTTGGAGTTTGTTCCCTTAAACTACAAGTCCCATGATTCCTTGTTTGTAAGTGTGAGGTTACTTTTCTCCCTCCCACACGTTGAAACACACCTGTGATCCTTTTCATGCAATAGACCAGGGTGCCTCCAGCTGTTGCAAAACAGAATAATATCCCTCCCACCCAACGGTCACTTCATTCATTGAAGCAAAGACAGGCTCCCTTTGAACACCTGACTAGTGATATAATGTCTTGGGCTGCACTGCAACCTGGGACAACCTGAGGAGTCCTCAAGCCCAAATCCAGCCTAGAAGCAGTGATAGGGAAGGGAGTGAGATTGAGATAAAAAGTGCAATTTTGGGTGTAGTACACAGCGACTGTGTACTGCAGCACTGGTGTGTACAACGCATATTGTCTTCTATTAAGTGTAACCTGTACATACATCTAAGTGGTGTACCATTTTGTTACTGTTAATGTCTTATAAGGAAAGAAGAATCCAGCACGACTAAGGTGAGAGAGTTCGCCGAAACGCGTTACCTGTGATACACGTTTTGTGTCCGTGTGTTTATATGCAATAAACAACTTCCTTGCATTGGACCTGCAGTGCTGGATTCTTCTTTCCTTATAAGCCTGCTTCTGCACGTGTAGTCCACACGTTTCCGTGCACTGAGACGGGGAGCGGTGAGCTGGACATCAGTGGAGTGTGTGTTCTGTTAATGTCTTAAGGGCCTAGATACTGTGAAAGGCCAGGCAAAAGTACACACCTGCTGGTGTTGCAGACAAATACTGTTTTAAGTGTACTGGAGCACAGTGTCCACCCCTCATAAGTGCATACTACATACCTATATCTAAGTGGTGTACTATTTTGTTCCGGTTAATGTACTAAGGGCCTAGATACAGTGAAAGGCCAGTCAAAAGTACACACCTGCTGGTGTTGTAGACAAATACTGTTTTAAGTGTACTGGAGCGCATTGTCCTCCCCTCATAAGTGCATACCACATACGTATATCTAAGTGGTGTACTATTTTGTTCCTGTTAAAATCTTAAGGGCCTAGATACTGTGAAAGGCAAGCCAAAAGTACACACCTGCTGGTGTTGTAGACAAATACTGTTTTAAGCGTAGTGGAGCATATTGTACTCCCCTCATATACGCAGTATGTCAGGCAGAGAAGTGCCAGGACGTGCACAGAAGAGTGGCAGAGGCCTAAATTCATCAGGCAGAGGTCACAGCAGACTAGGGCAGAGGTCACAGCAGACTAGGCCTCTCGCAGCGAGAGGCCTAAGCTCCTGGTATCAGCTAGCGGTCGTGTCTCGACCAGAAACCCATCTGCCATCATTAATTGGTTAACTCAGTCATCCACTTCATCCCAAGTGACATATGAAACCACCAGTCAACAGTCAGTGGGTTGCAATTATTTGTTTAAATTACATTAAATATTATTTAAAAATTTACAAGTCACATGCAGATTACAGGTGTCACTATTAGAATCACTGCCGCAGAGCGTCTGGACGTGGCAGCAGGGTCGGAAGACCGTATGGCATCACAATTGAAGAGATTAAAGAGATTTATTTATTTAATTTTTATTTTACTTAATTTTTATTTATTTTAATCTTTTTAAATCCTTTTTTGAGGACTCATTGGAGGGCAAGTCTGGTGCCAGCAGCCGCGGTTATTCCAGCTCCAAGTAGTGGAAGTGTTAAGATTTTTAAGTAGAAGAAAATTACAAATCTTGAAAAAAAATTTTGAAACCATCTGGTGGCAAAACAATCTCAGAGTTCCCCTCACTCAGGTTTATGGAACGGATTGTTGCAGAAATTTCTACAACTTGAACTGCCGCCCTTTTAAATCCACCCTTGATGACCCTGTCACATATAATACTACCATATATACTCGAGTATAAGCCAACCCGAGTATAAGCCGAGACCCCTAATTTCAACCCAAAATCCCAGGAAAAGTTATTATACTCGAGTATAAGCCTAGGGTGGGAAATACATCATCCCCCCCTGTCATCATCCAGACCCCCGTCATTAACATCCTCATCATCATCACCGCCTGTCATCATCCAGACCCTCATCATCATCACCTGTCATCATCCCACACCCCCCCTTCATCATCCCCTTGTCATCATCCCCACCCCCCTTCATCATCATTCCACACCCCCCCTTCATCATCCCCACCCCC
Source organism: Hyla sarda (assembly GCF_029499605.1). Taxonomy (NCBI): domain Eukaryota; kingdom Metazoa; phylum Chordata; class Amphibia; order Anura; family Hylidae; genus Hyla; species Hyla sarda. The sequence continues at coordinate 584,797,046 of NC_079189.1, forward strand.
CTTCATCATCCCCTTGTCATCATCCCCACCCCCTTCATCATCCCCTTGTAATCATCCCACACACACCCCCCTTCATCATCCCCTTGTCATCATCCCACACACCCCCCTTCATCATCCCACACCCCCCCTTCATCATCCCACACCCCCCCTTCATCATCCTCTTGTCATCATCCGCCCGCAGTGGTCTTCAACCTGCGGACCTCCGGAGGTCCGCAGGTTGAAGACCACTGCGGCCTTCGACATCATCCAGCCCCTCTCACCCCCTTTAGTTCTGTACAGTACTCACCTCCGCTCGGCACTGGTCCGGTCCTGCAGGACTGTCCGGTGAGGAGGTGGTCCGGTGGGATAGTGGTTCCGGGCTGCTATCTTCACTGGGGGCGCCTCTTCTCCGCGCTTCCGGCCCGGAATAGAGGCGTTGCCTTGACAATGACGCAGAAGTACGTTGGCAATGAACGTACCTCTGCATCGTTGTCAAGGCAACGTGACTATTCTGGGGCCGGGCCCGAAGCGCTTAGAAGAGGCCTCCCCGGTGAAGATAGCAGCCCGGAACCACTATCCCACCGGACGAGCTCCTCTCCGGACAGCCCTGCAGCACCGGACCAGCGCGGAGCAGAGGTGAGTACTGTACAGAACTAAAGGGGGTGAGAGGGGGCTGGATGATGTCGAAGGCCGCAGTGGTCTTCAACCTGCGGACCTCCGCAGGTTTCAAAATTACAACTCCCAGCAAGCCCGGACAGCCGATGGCTGCCCGGGCTTGCTGGGAGTTGTAGTTTTGAAACCTCTGGAGGTCCGCAGGTTGAAGACCACTGCGGGTGGAGAGTTCACTCGAGTATAAGCCGAGGGGGGTGTTTTCAGCACGAAAAATCGTGCTGAAAAACTCGGCTTATACTCGAGTATATACAGTACCTCTTTTTTTATAGCACTTTTATCACAGATTTTAGTGTTTTTTAAAGTTTTTTGAACTTGCATGTTCTGTAATAAGGGCTGTAGCTCCGATGAGGCGAGTGAGGCGATTGCCTCAGGTGCACTGTTGCAAGGGGGCACAAGAGGGGTCCAGCACAACCGGGGTGCCAGGACACTCTGGTGGGAAATATGGCGCTAACATTTTTTTATTTTTCTGCCCAGGCCTGTCCACCTCTGAGTCACAGACGTGCAGGCCAGGCAGGAGGGAAGTCAGTGTTTTGTGCCAGGACAGGTGATGCTGCTGCTCCAATCCTCATGTATCCTCCCTCTCCTGTGGAGCAGCTCTGGACTCTGGATTCTTCTTGGTCCCTCAGCAGAATGATGTGGATGGAGGGAAGGAGCAGGGGCAGCGCTGACAGAGGCCTACTCAGCTTTGGGTAGTGCACCCCCACCCTTCTTTCACTCCTGTACACCTCTGTCCCCTCTCATAACTTTTCTGTAACCCCTGGACACCCCTCTGTTATCCCGTACACCCCAATGTCACCCCTCTACACCCTTCTGTCACCCTTCTACACCCCTCCCCCTCACCCCTGTACACCCCAAAGTTAACCCATACACCTCTCTGTCACCCCTCCTGTTTTCCTCTCTGTCAGCCATGTACACCCCTCTATACCCCTGTCTCCCATGTACACCCCTCTACACCCCTGTCTCCCATGTACACCCCCCTGTCACTGTGTGGGGAGGCATTGTGTGCGGTTGAGGTAGGAGGCATTGTGTGTGCTTGGGGGGGGGGGGGGGGGGTTGGGGGAGAAGGTTGAGTGAGGCTGGAAACATTGGGGGGAAAAGGAGAAGTTGTGCAGTTGCCAATAGCAACCAATCAGATTTCTTATTTCATTTTGCAAAGGCCTTGTTAAAAATGAAAGAAGCTGGCTATAGGTTATTGGCAACTGGGCAACTTTTTCTCTGCACAGGTTTTGATAAATCTCCCCCCTTGTGCATTGTGGGAAGGCTGTTGGCATTGTATTTGGAGGAGGCTGGAGTCATTTGTAGGGAAAAGGGGAGAGTAATGCTGGAAAAGTGCAGAGCCTAATACTAATATGTTTGTGTTGCAGGTTCTGCCCAAGAGCTTTGCCTGGAACAGATTATCATGATGTCCTGTGCCAGATGGGTAAGAAAAAAAGAGAATGACTCCAATCAGTGAATATGTCATTTGTGAGTCGCTGCATGAAACTGTACTACATAAAAAACATATTTTAAAAAATTATTCGGTAAGGGTGTCCCTCCAATTTTTTTTTTCTCCAAGGGGTTCCCCAAGCCAAAATGGGGAGGGGCGGGGCGGAGTTACAATTTTCTGTTCTCGCCTCAGAAGCAAGAAGTGCTAGCTACAGCTTTGTCTGTAATGCACATGATGTAACAGTGTTTAGCTCTTATCTGATCGCTGTTATAAGAGGCTTATAATTTGCAGACTTTGTTTAACCCCTTAAGGACTGAGCGTTTTCCGTTTTTGCACTTTCGTTTTTTCCTCCTCATCTTCTACAAATCATAAAGCGTTAAATTTTGCAGCTACAGAGCCATATAAGGGCTTGTTTCTTGCGTCACCAATTGTACTTTGTAATGACATTACTTATTTTAGAAAATAATCTGCGGTGAAAAAAGAAATAATTATTTGTGGTGTGAAATTAAAAGAAAAATTGCCATTTTGCTAATTTTTAGGGCTTCCATTTCTATGCAGTGCACTTTTAAGTAAAAATGACACATTATCTTTATTCTCTAGGTCCATACGGTTATAGGGATAACCAATTTATGTAGGTTTTATTTATTTTACTACTTTAAAAAAATTATAACTACATGTACCAAAATTTGTATGTTTAAAATTGCCATCTTCTGACCCCTATAACTTTTTTTTATTTTTCCACGTATGGGGCATCATGAGGGCTTATTTTTTGCACCATGGTCTGTAGTTTTTATCGGTGCCATTTTTGTTTTGATGGGACTTTTTGATGGCTTTTTATGAAAATTTTTATGGTATATGAAGTGACCAAAAACTCACAATTTTTTCGTGTACACCATCGACCGTGCGGTTTAGCCAACCTTATATTTTAATAGTTCGGACATTTACGCATGCGGCGGTACCACATATGATTATTTTTTTTATTACAATATGTTATTTAAAAAATAGGAAAAGGTGGGTGATTTAAATTTTTATGAGGGGGGGGGGGGGGGTATTCACATTTATTCTCTTATTTTTTTTTACCACTTTTTACTTTTTTTTTTAGCCCTTAGGGGGCTATATCCTGCAATCTTTTGATTGCATACTCTGTTTAATGCTATGCCATAGCACAGCATTGATCAGTGTAACCGGTGCTCTGCTGCTCTAGCCTGCTGAGGCATGGAGCAGTAGTTCGCTAATCGGACGAGGACCCTCCCATCGTCCAATAAGCTGATCGGGACATCGTGATTCTGTTGCAATAGTCCTTTGATCGCGGCATCTAAAGAGTTAAGGCCAGGCATCGGCCCGATCGGCGGTTCCCGGCATTAGCCGTGGGTCCCGGCTGCACATAGCAACCAGGACCCATGGGGTTTAACCCGTTCTCCGCTTGTGAGAACGGTTTAAACCGCACTAGCGGGATCAGGGCATACAGGTACGCCCTCAGTAGTTAAAGACTCAGGAATGGGGGTGTACCCATACACCCTGCATCCTTAAGAGGTTAAAGATGTTTTATAATTTATGAAAAGTGACTTGTAAATTTCATAAATAATCTGAATTTAACATTCTAATAGGATATAGATAAATAAACACTTGTTTACATAAATAAAAAGCTACACAGCTGTCTGGATTGGAGCGTGAATGTTGGAGGTTTGTGGGAAAGCTTGGACATCTTATCCCCTATCCAAAGAATAGGGGATAAGATGTCTGATCGCGGGGTCCCGCTGCTGGGGACCCCCGCAATCTGTCATTCAGCACCCACCTTTGCAGGTTCTTCGCAGTGCTGGAGGCTCCGAGTGTGCAGCGTGTCGACCACGGGGCCGGAGTATCATGACATCATGACTCCACCACTGTGTGACGTTACACCCCGCCCCCACAATGCAAGTCTATGGGAGGGGGCGTGATGGCCTCCAGTGTTGCGGAGAGCTCACAAGGGTGGATGCTGAATGACAGATTGCGGGGGTCCCCATCATATGGATAGGGGATAAGATGTATTAGGGCCAGAGTACCCCTTTAAGTTTATGGCTGTAAAAATGACCGCAACAAAATGAATGTATGTATGTAAGACACAGCCTTTGGTCTGCTCTTTTGTAACTCCTGCTGACTTTTATGACCTTTATAGACCTATACGGATTTATCAAAACCTGTCTAGAGGAAAAGTTGCTGAGTTGCCCATAGCAACCTTTCAGATCGCTTCTTTCATTTTTGAAAAGGCCTGTGGAAAATGAAAGAAGCGATGTGATTGGTTGCTATGGGCAACACTGCATCTTTTCCGCTGGAGAGGTTTTGATAAATCTCCCCATAGACTTTAACCCCTTAAGGACGCAACCCTTTTTCACCTTAAGGACTGAGCCCTTTTTCGCAATTCTGACCACAGTCACTTTACAAATTAATAACGCGAAAACGCTTTTACCGAATATTCTGATTCTAAGATTGTTTTTTCGTGACATATTCTACTTTATTTTGGTGGTAAATTTTCGGCGTTACTTGCATCCTTTTTTGGTGAAAAATCCCAAAATTTCATTAAAATTTGGAAAATTTTGCATTTTTCTAACTTTGAAGCTCTCTGCGTGTAAGGAAAATGGATATTCACAATAAATTTTATTTTTCTTCACAAATACAATATGTCCACTTTATGTTGGCATCATAAAATGGACATATTTTTGCTTTTTGAAAAAATTAGAGGGCTTCAAAGTAGAGCAGCAATTTTCAAAAATGTCATGAAAATTGCTAAATCTGAAGGGACAGATGTTACAGAACTACAACTCCCAGCATGCCTGGGTAGTCGAGGCATGCAGAGAGTTGTAGTTTGGATACATCTGGAGGGCTACCGTTTGGGCACCACTGTAACAGTGGTCTCCAAACTGTGACCCTTCAGATGTTGCAAAACTACAACTCCCAGCATGCCCAGACAGCCTTTGGCTGTCTGGGCATGCTGGGAGTTGCAGTTTGGCCTTCCTAGTGGTTGCCACAGTAAAGATCGTTTTACTTTCACTTTCAATTCCCTCCCCTCACCGTCGATTCCCTACCTGAGCAAGTATCCAGCAGGCTCCAGCGAAGATCCCGGGTCCCCAGGCATCTTCTCCTGCAGGTACGGCCTCCATCTTCTTCCCAGATCCCCTCGACATCCAGGGGCGGGCAGAACGGGGGTTGCCATCCAGGGGCGGGCAGAACGGGGGTTGCCAGAACTCCGTTCTGACTAATGGCAGGTGATAGGAGGAGATCGCAGCCCTTCGACATCACTCCTATCCCTCAGGCTGATCGGGGCTGTTGCTGACATCTCCGATCAGCCCTATTTCCTGGGTGATCGGGTCACCAGAGACCCGATCCGCCCGGAATTGGAGAAAATCGCATGTCTGAATTGACATGCGATTTTCTCCGATCGCCGACATGGGGGAGGCATCCGGCTCTGGTCCCCAACCGGCTAGCGGGGGGACCGGATTTACCAGGGGCGTATGGATACGCCCTCAGTCCTTAAGGACTCGGATAGCAGGGCGTATCCATACGCCCTGTGTCCTGAAGAGGTTAATCAAACAATAGTGGATTGTGGTAAAACTAGGAAACTGGGAAAAATCCTGAAATTGGGGGTCCACCAACCTGCTATGTAAGACGGCCAGCAACAGCCACAGGGTCTGTTCACATGGCAGAATTTCCGCTTACGGAATTCCCCTTCAAATTAAAGCCCATAGACTTCTATGGCATTCCGCACTCCCATTCACACTTCTGAATTTCTGCTTGCGAAGGGCTCTTTTTTTTGTGCCGTAATCTGAAGTTTTTTTCGATACCACTTTTGCTTGGGATTTATTTTTTATGAATTTTATATTAAAAAAATTTGGGAATAAAATGTGACAAAAATACATCGATTTTGGACTTTAAAAAAAAAAAAAAATTACATTTACACCGTTCACCGTACAGGATAATTAGCAATATATTTTGATAGTTCACACTTTTACGCATGCTGCGATACCAAACATGTTTATTAATTATTTTTTCTAAGCTTTTTTGGGGGTAAAATGGGAAAAACTGATGATTTACATTTTTATTGGGGGGAGGGGATTTTTCAATTTTTTTTTTAAACATTTATTTTTACTTTTTGTTTATACTTTAATAGTCCCCATCAGGGGCGGACATATCACTTGTTCAGCCGGTTCGGCTGCACAGGGGCCCAGCGTGTTAGGGGGCCCCCCTAGTAGCCCAGGTCACAGCCTGGGCCTCACAGTCTGGGCCCCTGTAGGGCCCCCTGCCAGTACTTCATACTATATGCTGCAGCAACAGGTCCCGGACCTGCCGCTGACAGCAGTGATTTACCTTTAAACCGCCCGGGCGAGAGGACAGGCCAGGGGCTGATGAGAACAGACGTGCCCCGCGCAGGCACGCACGTCTGTTCCAAGCCCCTGACGTCACGTGTCATGGCCTCTGACCCCGTCAGAAGCGACAGGAGCAGCAAACCCTCCCGCCTCACAGCCGCATCACTGAGCAGATAAGGTGAGGAGAGCGACGGTCGGGTGCAGGGCGGGGAGGGGTGGGGAGGGGATTGTAATGATGAAGAAGAGGACAGGAGGGGTGTTGAAGAGGTTGGTGGTGTAATGATAAGAAAGATTGGGGGTCTGGGAGAGCGTAGTGTTCATAAGGAGGACCAGAGGGGGGGTCAGGGGTGTAGTGATTAGGGGGTTTAATGTTGATGAGAAGGACTGGGGGGGGGGGGGTGTCAGCTGTGTAATAATGATGAGGTGCTTAAGGTATATGGAGTGATGAGGAGAAATGAGGATGTGTTGCGTGGGGTGTATGGGGTGATGAGAAGACTGAGGATGGAGTGCATGGGGTATATGGGGTGATGAGAAGACTGAGGATGGAGTGCATGGGGTATATGGGGTGATGAGGAGACTGAGGATGGGGTATATGGGGTGATGAGGAGACTGAGGATGGAGTGCATGGGGTGATGAGGAGACTGAGGATGGAGTGCATGGGGTATATGGGGTGATGAGGAGACTGAGGATGGAGTGCATGGGGTATATGGGGTGATGAGGAGACTGAGGATGGAGTGCATGGGGTGTATGGGGTGATGAGGAGACTGAGGATGTGTTGCGTGGGGTGTATGGAGTGATGAGGAGACTGAGGATGGAGTGCATGGGGTATATGGGGTGATGAGGAGACTGAGGATGGAGTGCATGGGGTATATGGGGTGATGAGGAGACTGAGGATGGAGTGCATGGGGTGATGAGGAGACTGAGGATGGAGTGCATGGGGTATATGGGGTGATGAGGAGACTGAGGATGGAGTGCATGGGGTATATGGGGTGATGAGGAGACTGAGGATGGAGTGCATGGGGTGATGAGGAGACTGAGAATGGAGTGCATGGGGTATATGGGGTGATGAGGAGACTGAGGATGGAGTGCATGGGGTGTATGGGGTGATGAGGAGACTGAGGATGGAGTGCATGGGGTATATGGGGTGATGAGGAGACTGAGGATGGAGTGCATGGGGTATATGGGGTGATGAGGAGACTGAGGATGGAGTGCATGGGGTGTATGGGGTGATGAGGAGACTGAGGATGGAGTGCATGGGGTATATGGGGTGATGAGGAGACTGAGGATGGAGTGCATGGGGTATATGGGGTGATGAGGAGACTGAGGATGGAGTGCATAGGGTGATGAGGAGACTGAAGATGGAGTGCATGGGGGGATGAGGAGACTGAGGATGGAGTGCATAGGGTGATGAGGAGACTGAAGATGGAGTGCATGGGGGGATGAGGAGACTGAAGATGGAGTGCATGGGGTGATGAGGAGACTGAGGATTGAGTGCATGGGGTGTATGGGGTGATGAGGAGACTGAGGATGGAGTGCATGGGGTGTATGGGGTGATGAGGAGACCGAGGATGGGTTGTGTGGGGTGTATGGGGTGATGAGACTGAAGATGGGGTGCGTGGGGTGTATGGGGGTGATGAGACTGAGGATGGGGCCCATGGGGTGTATGGGGTGATGAAGAGACTGAGGATGGGGTATATGGGGGTGATGAGGAGACCGAGGATGGGTTGTGTGGGGTGTATGGGGTGATGAGACTGAGGATGGGGTGCGTGGGGTGATGATTAGACTTAGAATGGGTTGTGTGGGGTGTATGGGGGAGATAAGGAGACTGAGGATGTGTTGCGTGGGGTGTATGGGGTGATGAGGAGACTGAGGATGGGGTGCGTGGGGTGTATGGGGGTGATGATTAGACTGAGGATGGGTTGTGTGGGGTGTATGGGGGAGATAAGGAGACTGAGGATGTGTTGCGTTGGGTGTATGGGGTGATGAGGAGACTGAGGATGGGTTGTGTGGGGTGTATGGGGGAGATAAGGAGACTGCATGGGGGGATGAGGAGACTGAAGATGGAGTGCATGGGGTGATGAGGAGACTGAGGATTGAGTGCATGGGGTGTATGGGGTGATGAGGAGACTGAGGATGGAGTGCATGGGGTGTATGGGGTGATGAGGAGACCGAGGATGGGTTGTGTGGGGTGTATGGGGTGATGAGACTGAAGATGGGGTGCGTGGGGTGTATGGGGGTGATGAGACTGAGGATGGGGCCCGTGTGGTGTATGGGGTGATGAAGAGACTGAGGATGGGGTATATGGGGGTGATGAGGAGACCGAGGATGGGTTGTGTGGGGTGTATGGGGTGATGAGACTGAGGATGGGGTGCGTGGGGTGATGATTAGACTTAGAATGGGTTGTGTGGGGTGTATGGGGGAGATAAGGAGACTGAGGATGTGTTGCGTGGGTTGTATGGGGTGATGAGGAGACTGAGGATGGGGTGCGTGGGGTGTATGGGGGTGATGATTAGACTGAGGATGGGTTGTGTGGGGTGTATGGGGGAGATAAGGAGACTGAGGATGTGTTGCGTGGGTTGTATGGGGTGATGAGGAGACTGAGGATGGGGTGCGTGGGGTGTATGGGGGTGATGATTAGACTGAGGATGGGTTGTGTGGGGTGTATGGGGGAGATAAGGAGACTGAGGATGTGTTGCGTTGGGTGTATGGGGTGATGAGGAGACTGAGGATGGGTTGTGTGGGGTGTATGGGGGAGATAAGGAGACTGAGGATGGGGTGTGTGGGGTGTATGGGGGAGATGAGGAGACTGAGGATGGGGTGTGTGGGGTGTATGGGGGAGATGAGGAGACTGAGGATGGGTTGCGTGGGGTGTATGGGGGTGATGAGGAGACTGAGGATGGGTTGTGTGGGGTGTATGGGGGAGATAAGGAGACTGAGGATGGAGTGTGTGGGGTGTATGGGGGAGATGAGGAGACTGAGGATGGGGTGTGTGGGGTGTATGGGGTGATGAGGAGACTGAGGATGGGGTGTGTGGGGTGTATGGGGGAGATAAGGAGACTGAGGATGGGGTGTGTGGGGTGTATGGGGGAGATGAGGAGACTGAGGATGGGGTGTGTGGGGTGTATGGGGGAGATGAGGAGACTGAGGATGGGTTGCGTGGGGTGTATGGGGTGATGAGGAGACTGAGGATGGGTTGTGTGGGGTGTATGGGGGAGATAAGGAGACTGAGGATGGAGTGTGTGGGGTGTATGGGGGAGATGAGGAGACTGAGGATGGGGTGTGTGGGGTGTATGGGGTGATGAGGAGACTGAGGATGGGGTGTGTGGGGTGTATGGGGGAGATAAGGAGACTGAGGATGTGTTGCGAGGGGTGTATGGGGTGATGAGGAGACTGAGGATGGGGTGTGTGGGGTGTATGGGGGAGATAAGGAGACTGAGGATGGAGTGTGTGGGGTGTATGGGGGAGATGAGGAGACTGAGGATGGGGTATGTGGGGTGTATGGGGGAGATGAGGAGACTGAGGATGGGGTGTATGGGGGAGATGAGGAGACTGAGGATGGGGTGCGTGGGGTGTATGGGGTGATGAGGAGACTGAGGATGGAGTGCGTGGGGTGTATGGGGTGATTCAGTGGTGTACAGTGGTTGGCAGTATTATATTCAGGGGTACAGTATTTGTCAGTATTATATTCGGGGGTACAGTGGTTGGCAGTATTATATTCGGGGGTACAGTGGTTGGCAGTATTATATTCCGGGGGTACAGTGGTTGGCAGTATTATATTCATGGAGTACAGTGGTTGGCAGTATTATATTCAGGGGTACAGTGGTTGGCAGTATTATATTCAGGGGTAAAGTGGTTGGCAGTATTATATTCGGGGGTACAGTGGTTGGCAGTATTATATTCAGGGGTACAGTGGTTGGCAGTATTATATTCAGGGGTACAGTGGTTGGCAGTATTCAGGGGGTACAGTGGTTGGCAGTATTATGTTCAGCGGTACACAATTTGGCAGTATTATATTCAGGGGTACAGTGGTTGGCTTTATTATGTTCAGGGGTACACTATTTGGCAGTATTATATTCAGGGGTACAGTGGTTGGCAGTATTATATTCAGGGGTACAGTGGTTGGCAGTATTATATTCGGGGGTACAGTGGTTGGCAGTATTATATTCAGGGGTACAGTGGTTGGCAGTATTATATTCAGGGGTACAGTGGTTGGCAGTATTCAGGGGGTACAGTGGTTGGCAGTATTATGTTCAGCGGTACACAATTTGGCAGTATTATATTCAGGGGTACAGTGGTTGGCTTTATTATGTTCAGGGGTACACTATTTGGCAGTATTATATTCAGGGGTACAGTGGTTGGCAGTATTATATTCAGGGGTACAGTGGTTGGCAGTATTATATTCAGGGGTACAGTGGTTGGCAGTATTATATTCAGGGGTACAGTGGTTGACAGTATTATATTCGGGGGTACAGTGGTTGGCAGTATTATATTCAGGGGTACAGTGGTTGGCAGTATTCAGGGGGTACAGTGGTTGGCAGTATTATATTCAGGGGGTACAGTATTTGGCAAGGTTATAATGATTATTATCATCATACAGAGAATGAGGATCTACTGACAAATTAAGGAACCAATGATGTCCAGGTGTCAGACTCTGCAGAGAAGATGGAAGAAATCCTGGTGTCTGGACCAGAGGAAGAAGAAAAGTAAAGACAACAGAGAAGACGTCACTCAGGTCAGTGATATCATTGTGTATTTTCCTAACTGTCCCATCAGAGCTGTAGTCACTGATATCATTGTGTAGTCTCCTGACTGTCCCATCAGCTGTAGTCACTTCAGACATGATGGGAGTTGCAGCTTTCCAACATCTCGGGAGCCACTTGAACCAAGGTGATTGGTGGGGGTCCCATGAGTCAGACCCCCACCGTAAAAATGGACTGTTTATTTTAAAATGCCTGAGCCTATTTTTGGTCCCAGTCTGGCCCTGCCTGTAAGTCACTTCTATCACTAAGGATAAGAAGCCAAGGAACCAGGGGGTGCCAAGGGGTGTCGTTCTAAGTCCAGGGGTGCGAATGTAAAGGGGAGCACTGCCCTCTGCCTCCCAGCTAGATACGGGTCAGGCTGACCCGGGGGAGTACTCACTGGGCCGCACACTGAGAGGGACAGGGGCCACCCGGAGCCCACCTCAGGAGCCGTTCCATCCACCTGTGGTGGACAAGGCAAGTGGCGACACTACACGTGCGGGGTAAGTGGAGGCCCTCCGGTGGGGTTTAGGTACATGAGGGGGCACAGTGCTGGGGGGGGCCCAGGCACATTCTTTGCACAGGGGCCCTCTGCTGTCTGTGTCCGCCCCTGGTCCCCATAGGGGGCTATTTATAGCAATCATTTGATTTCTAATACTGTTCAGTGCTATGCATAGGAAATAGCACTGATCAGTATTATCGGTTATCTGCAGAAGACCCCTGGAGATGGACGGAGGCAGGTGAGGGGACCTCCGTCCGCCATTATGGATGATCGTACCGCACTGCCGCAGATGCCGTAATCTGTATTGATGACGGGATCTGAGGGGTTAATGGCGGACATTCGCGATCGCGGATGTCCGCCATTACCGGCGGGTCCCTTGCTGCTGATAGCAGCCGGGACCTGCCGCGCATGACTCAAACACCGGACCAGTGCACACGGTCATGGCGGAGCATAAATGTATGCCATGGTGCGTTAAGTACCACAGCTCCATGATGTACATTTACGTCCATTGTCGTTAAGATGTTAAAGCCCATATAGTTCTATGGGATTCCGCACTCCCATTCACACTTCTGAATTTCCGATTGCGGAATTCCACCTCAAATTAAAGCCCATAGACTTCTATGGGATTCTGTCCTTTCATTCACACTTTCGAATTTCCGCTTGCGGAATTCCACCTCAAATTAAAGCCTATCGACTTCAGGATTCCGCACTTTCATTCACACTTCTGTATTTCCACTTGCGGAATACCACTAGCGGAGAGTCAGAAGTGTGAATGGAAGTGCAAAATCCCATAGAAGTCTATGGGCTTTAATTTGAGGTGGAATTCCGCAAGCGGAAATTCTGCCGTGTGAATAGACCCTCAGGGTGAATTGATGGGTGGCAATTTATCTTTCACTCTTTCCATGTTTACAAGAGAGCTATTCCTTTTCCTTCTGATATGTGGGGGTTCCAGTGGTGAGTTGCCCATATATCATACATTCTTGGCACGTCATATATATATATATACCGTCTTCAATGTCTCTGAAGGGAATACCCATAGAGTTTGGCCAATTACATTGAATAATGCGATGTGCACTTATTTCAATTATTGTAGAATTATGTCATTAATGCTTTGCCAATGTTTTACTGATTGCTAACTAATTGTTTCATCTCCCAGAGCGGAGACCAAGAGTTCATCTGTATTCATAAAACAGAGTATTTTGTTTCTAGTCAGTTCTTTGTTGAAATTGATTCTAACGTGTTCCATGTTTGGGTGCGAGAAAATCATTCACGCCAATGCGGTTTATGGAAAAACTGGAATCTATTGGTTGACATACATCCCGAATAATTTTAGTAGCATTCCGTTGAAAGGTTGAGTTTTAGGACAGGACAGTTCACATTTATCTCAACATTTTTTTTTCCAGAAAACTCTTTCAGAACCATCCACTTTTTATTTTTCAGCCAAGCCTCGGCGGAGTTACTGGGATGTTTAGGGTCATAGTCATGTTCCACATCCCACTCTTCTGGCAGATGATTGCAGATTAACCTTAAAGGGGTACCCCGCCCCTAGATATCTTATCACGGGGGTCCCGCCGCTGGGGACTCCCAGGATCTCGGCTGCAGCAAACTCGCTCTGTGCGTAGTGACGGCGATACAGGGGCTGGAGCATCGTGACGTAACGGCTCCACCTCCTCGTGACATCACGTCCTGCCTCCTCAATACAAGGGTATGGGAGGATGTGTGGTGGCCATCATGTCCCCTCCCATAGACTTCTATTGAGGGGCAGGCTGTGACATCACAAGGTGGTGGAGCTGTGATGTCACGATGCCCCTGTATCGCTCGTCATTACGCACAGAACGAGTTTGCTCTGTGCAGTGATTATAGCGGGGTGCTGCAGCCGAAATCCTGGTGGTCTCCAGTGCTGGGACCCCGGTGATCAGACATCTTATCCCCTATCCTCTGAATAGGGGATAAGATGTCTAGGGGCGGAGTACCCCTTTAAACCTTTTTTGGTGCAATGAAGACTTCCTAATAAACTCTATAATGAACTCTAAGTAGCAACTAGAATATTTCCACCACCATAAGGTGACTTTAGTACATACCTGCCAGACAGTAATGGACAGGCTTAGGAAGGATCTGTGCTTGTCTTTGGGCTAAATGGCTATGCTGTGAAATTACCATAATGCTGTGGCTATCTTTTTGTGAACTGGCTATTTCCTGTTGGAGTTCATCCCCTCAAACTACAAATCCCATGATTCCTTGTTTGTAAGTGTGAGGTCACTTTTCTCCCTCCCACACATCAGCCACCCCACCCATTGAAACACACCTGTGATCCTTTCCATGAAATAGACCAGTGTTTTCTGACCAGGGTGCCTCCAGCAGTTGCAAAACTACAATTCTTGAGGAATGATCTCCCTCCCACCCAGCGGTCGCCCCAACCTTTGAAGCAAAGACAGGTTCCTTCTGAACACCTGACTAGTGATGTAATGTCTCGAGCTGCACTGCAACCTGGGAAAACCTGAGACGACACTCATTTAGTATGCTGTTAAAAATACAGATTGGGGCAAAAATCACAGAAGAATTGTGAGACCATCTATCAAACACAGGTACGGACACTATATTATGAACTACACTAACTTTACTTATTCAGGATTAGAAAAGCAGACCTGATTCCTTTAAAAAAAATAATAAAAAAAAAACAACAACAGCACCACACCTGTCCTCAGGCTGTGTGAAGTATTGCAGCTTGGTTTCACCAAAGTGAATAGAAACAAGTTGTAATACCAAACATTACCTGAGGACAGGTATGGAGCTGTTTTTGAAAGAAGCAATCTCAGTTTTTCTATTCATGGACAACCCATGACTTATATGTAAATATAAGATACTGGACCCTTGTCCAACCCACAATTTTTATGCCGGCCATACAACAGTTCACACTTATCTCGACATTTCCCCCCCCAGAAAACTCTTTCAGAACCATCCACTATTTTACAGCCAAGCCCCGGTGGAGTTACTGGGATGTTTAGGGTCATAGTCACGTTCCACATCCCAGTCTTCTGGCAGGGGATAAGATGTCTGACCACGGGATCCCTTTCATCCTATAATATCTGCAGGATCCTACAATTCTACCACAGTAGCTATTTTTTATTTTATTTTTTACTTTCCTGGGACAGCCATATTGGAGACAAACACTCCTTGTTTGTATTGTATGTATAGGGCCAGGCATTATGGAGACACATGGGCCCAGATTTATCAAACTATGTGAGAGAAAAAGTGGAGTGACTTTCCCAGAGCAACCAATCACAGCTCAGCTAATGAGCTGAGGTAAAGTGAAAGCTGAGCTGTGATTGGTTGCTGTGGGAAAATCCCTCCACTTTTTTTCTCTCACACAGTTTGATAAATCTGGGCCATGCTTCCTGACTGTATTGTCTGTATAGGGAGACTGAGTGAATGCAGTTGCACACAGAGACATACGTATATGTAAACTATACAATGTAACTATCTATTTTACAAAAGAACAGTGTGGTACTTGTGACTGTCTGCAGGCATCCTCCATTGTATGCACATTATGCTGGGGATCGCCCATAGCAACGGACCACAAGTGCAGGACCTCCACCCCAGCGTAGGTGCACAACTGAAATGGGGTTGAGCCCCTCCTGCCATTTCAGACCACTTCAATGTAGTTGTTTAATGTAACTATCTAGTACACATATGAATCCAAAATGACACCTCCTATTATCCATCACCATATATCTTGGGTGTCTATCGTGATCAAAAATTGCATTATCTGGGAAACTCCACTATACAATTATACTCACTAAAAGAAAACTGAGTTCACAAAAAAACACTTTGGTGGAATATATATATATATTTTAAATCAACTGGTGCCAGAAAGTTAAACAGATTTGTAAATTACTAGGTTCAGGACTGCAACACCCCACCGAACTAGAATATGGGAGTGACTTCATGGCTAGAACCTTCAGTCACTCCCAAAACCTGGACCAACTGTACTCCCTCAAAAAGTCATTAAATGGGCACTGTCACCAACTTTATTTTTTGATATGTTGTAGTACTTATGTATGTTTATCTCTAATATACTTTTATTATAATTTTTTTTCATTAAAAAGGTCTAATTTACATTTAAAAACCGGCTACTGAAAAAGGACTGATTTTGGAGTGGCAATCAGTCCTTTTTCAGTTAGGCTGCACTCGCTCCCTGCCTGTCAATCAGACAGGTGGGAGCGAGCACATTGGCTCCCCGGCCACTGGCTGGGAGGCCACTCCTCCCGCACATCGCCGCCACTGTCCCTGCACGCCCGCTGCCGGACTCTGCACTAACTGCAAGTGTAATGAGGGAATGGGGTATGCGGGGCGGGGGGGGGGGGGGAGGAGGGAACGGGCTAGTGCCGTAGCGCCCCCCCCCCCGCTACGGCACTAGCCCGTTCCCTCCTCCCCCCCCCGCATACCCCGTTCCCTTATTACACTTGCAGTTAGTGCAGAGTCCGGCAGCGGGCGTGCAGGGACAGTGGCGGCAACAAGGCGGCGGCGATGTGCGGGAGGAGTGGCCTCCCATCCAGTGGCCGGGGAGCCAATGCGCTCGCTCCCGCCTGTCTGACAGGCAGGGAGCGAGTGCAGCCTAACTGAAAAAGGACTGATTGCCACTCCAAAATCAGTCCTTTTTCAGTAGCCGGTTGGGGGGAGCGGAATAGCATGGTATTCTACTTCTCCAGCCTTGTTCTGCTGGCTAGAAAAGCAGAGCGCCGATAACAGTGATCAACGCTGTGTTTCAGTTGAACAGTGCTAGCAATCTATGGATTGCATATAATAGTCCCCCATGGGACTATTGGGACTTTAAAAAAAAGTGTAAGAAATGATAAAAAAAATATATAAATAAATGCAATACATGAGTATAACACCCCCCATGAAAAGTTTGACTCACCCCCCTTTTCTCTTTTTTCAAATAAAATTATGCAAACAAAAATAAACGTAAACACTGGTTGTATCATTGAGTGCGGAAATGTCTGAAATCTTAAAATATTATATTAGAAAAACACACAATGAATGGCGTCGATGCTAGAAAAAAAAAGAGGGACAGGGGTCAGAAGAGGACAATTTTAAGCATACTTAAAATAAATAAAAAAATAAAACTTATTTTTGCAGGTCAAGTAGTTTCTCAGAACACAAATAAAAAGGAGAAGTCATAACAATTGAAAATGTCAGTGAAAAAATGTATTGTTTCCTAGTGAAAAAAAAAACTATAAAAATTGGGTATCGTAATCACATGGACCTACAGAATGAAGAGAACATGTCAATTTAATGTATAGTGTACTGCATAAAAATAAAAAACCCTAAAAGTTGCTAATGGTGTTTTTTTCAGTTATTTATTAGGCTTCACTGTACATTTTGTGGTAAAATGAGTGAAGTCATCACAAAGTACAATTGGTCCCGCAAACAACAAGACTCATGGTTCCGTAGATGGAAAATTGAAAATGTAATTGATTGAGTTGTAGAATTCAAAGGCAAAATTAAAAACACAAAAACATAAAATTGCTGGGTCAATAAGGGGTTAAATGGGACTAATCTGCTGGGACCTGCAGTACTAGATCCGTCCACTACCAATTGTATGGTACTGTGCATTTGGCTCTGTAGTGCTTTCATGCAGCTCATCAGCAATGGCCCCAAGGATCAAATATTATTGAATTATTCTAAGGACAACCCCAAAAAACCTTTAGGTTATGTTCAGATGGCTGAATTTATGAAATTCCCCACAATTTCCATTTCGCAAAGGTTGCCGAATGGAATTGCAGAATTGGGACATTCAGACAAATTTATGCCAAAATTGAAATGGAATTTCAGTGGAATTCTGTGTTCCCAAAACACCGAATTCTGCTAAAGCCTCATTGACTTCAATTGGATTCTGCTGCAGAATTCTGCAAAATTAGGGACTCGTTTTTTACGGAATTTTGCATAATGCGGACTTTCCACGTGGAATTGCCCTTGAAAGTCTATGGGCAGTAAATTTCGGCAAAGTTTCCAGTGGAATCCTTCCGCGGAATTTCTCACAGAAATTCTATCATGGCTTTAGGCTATGTATACACAGAGTGTATGAAAAGATTCAGCTCAGAAATCTTACCACATGAACTTAACATTGTGATCAATGGAATTTCTCTTACAGATTCCGCCACAGAACTTCTGCATTCCGGATTCCGCAAAAAGAAAGAATATGTCAATTATTTTTTGCGGAATTCAACGGGACTCTGAATTCTGTCTGGAATCTGTGTGTTGAGCGAAAGAAATTCCGTATAAATTCAGCACAAATCTTCAGCATAAAAATCATAAAAATTTTCACCATCGGTTCTTTCCTTGTTTGGGGACAACTGGAAAACATCTGATCATCTCAATATGAAAACTTTGTCACATGCGACTACTGTCGCCCTACCTACTTACCTGCTACTTGGTTATCCGATACCGTTTTTCTTTAACTTCTCCTCTTCCCCGCAGCAATCCTGTCTGAGGAAGGTCATTATTGACCGAAACGTCACATATATTCTTTGGATTGCAAGTAGAGATGAGCGAACTTACAGTAAATTCGATTTATCACGAACTTCTCAGCTCGGCGGTTGCTGACTTTTCCTGCATAAATTAGTTCAGCTTTCCGGTGCTCCGGTGGGCTGGAAAAGGTGGATACAGTCCTAGGAAAGAGTCTCCTAGGACTGTATCCACCTTTTCCAGCCCACGGGAGCACCTGAAAGCTGAACTAATTTATGCAGGATAAGTCATCAACTGCCGAGCCGAGAAGTTCGTGACGAATCGAATTTACTGTAAGTTCGCTCATCTCTAATTGCAAGAATAAAATTTACCCCTATTTTATTTATTTATTTAATTTATTTATATAGCGCCTACAGATTCCGCAGCGCTTACAAGTGGAGTGCTATGTTATTATTTCTCTCAATATGAACACTGTCAAATCAATAATACTTCATCCTGGTCCGGAGAAAAATGTTATCATTGTCCAAGAATCCAGAATTTTTGCTAATCTGACAATGATCCGGACCAGCTAATACCAGATCTACTGCTGCAAGAAATAAAAAATTAAATAAAAAATAAATAAAAATAATAATATATAATATAATATATAAAATTCTATTAATATATAATATAATAAATAAATAAAAATAAGAAAAAATAATCAATAAAATAATTATAATCAGTATAATCATCTTTATTAAATAATAATAATGACGATGATAATAATAATATAACAATAATATTCATAATACTACTACTAATACTGAGGGACATTTATCAATGTTTTGCTTATGTTTTCTTTTTTTTTTAGTACTCTTTTCTTTACTTTTTTTTTGCTTATGTGTGACTTATTTATCAACTGGTTTCAGCCTGTTGATCATTTTCTTTCACGTAAGCAATTTTTCCTTTTTTACTTTGGTAGTAGCTTTTTCTGCTCCATGTTTGAGCTGGAATTTTTTTTTGCGCAGTTTTTTCTGGTTTTTTTTGCGCAGTTGCGACTGTCGCAGTTAATAAATACCCGACTACCCGTAGTCCATTTTAAAATTATTACTACGTAGTTGATTTTTGGAAAACTTGCTTTTCTCGCTTTCCAGTCAAAATGTCGCGCGAAAAAAATCGCGTAGTCGCAGTTGCGACAATTTTGCGACAATTATAGTAAAGAAAACCTGACTAAACCCGTTGATAAATGTCCATAAATGCTACTACTACTAATAAAAACATTTTCAAAGGACATTTTCACCCCCCCTCCCCGTGTAACTTGCGTTAGTTCTGTACAAAGTGTGAGAAACAGGATGCAGCAGCCTCCATTGATACCACAGCGTATAACATTTAATTGTTTGCTTTACTTATTTTTTTCAGGTCAAGTAGTTTCTCTGAGAAAACAGAACACAAGTAAAATAGAGAAGTCATGCCAATTGAAAATGTCAGCGAATAATGTATTGTTCCCTAGGAAAAAGAAGACGAAAGGGCAAAGTAGTTGAGATGATGAATATAAAAGCCTTGGAAAATTGATAACAACAGGTCACATATATAAGCAGAGAGGCCGGATGTTCCACTTGTTTCCTGCACTGAAGGCCTTGTGTGTTTTCACCTTCTTCATAGGAAAACATATTACCGGGTTATGTAAAAAGGTTTATTTCTTTCCTTCCTGTCTGACACTTTACAACCTCAATAGAGTGACTCAGGAAAAAGATAGGTTGCTACCGAATTCTTGTTTTGTTGTCAACTACATTTATTTATATATATATATATATATATATATATATATACACACAGTGGTCCCTCAACATACGATGGTAATTCGTTCCAAACGAGCCATCGTTTGTCGAATCCATTGTATGTTGAGGGATTCGTGCAATGTAAAGTATAGGAAGCTGTACTCACCTGTCCCTGCCGCTCGAGATGGTGTCCCTGCCGCTCGAGATGGTGTCCCCGGGCCTCCGCTGGGCTCTCCTGGTCTTCTCCAGTCCTCTGCTGTCTTCTCCGGTCCTCTGCTGTCTTCTCCGGTCCTCTTCTGTCTTCTCCGGTCCTCTGCTGTCTTCTCCGGTCTTCTGCTGTCTCCTCCGGTCCTCTGCTGTCTCCTCCGGTCCTCTGCTGTCTTCTCCGGTCCTCTTCTGTCTTCTCCGGTCCTCTTCTGTCTTCTCCGGTCCTCTGCTGTCTTCTCCGGTCCTCTGCTGTCTCCTCCGGTCCTCTGCTGTCTCCTCCGGTCCTCTGCTGTCTTCTCCGGTCCTCTGCTGTCTTCTCCGGTCCTCTGCTGTCTTCTCCGGTCCTCCGATGTCTTCTCCGGCCCTCCGCTGTCTTCTCCGGTCCTCTGCTGTCTTCTCCGGTCCTCTGCTGTCTTCTCCGGTCCTCTGCTGTCTTCTCCGGTCCTCTGCTGTCTTCTCCGGTCCTCCGATGTCTTCTCCGGTCCTCTGCTGTCTTCTCCGGTCCTCTGCTGTCTTCTCCGGTCCTCTGCTGTCTTCTCCGGTCCTCTGCTGTCTTCTCCGGTCCTCTGCCTTACTGGGCCTGAGTAGCAACGTCATTACTCCGCTGCGTACGCCATTCCTATTGGATGACGTGCGCAGCAGCGTATTGACCTCATCGGAGAGGGCCGAGAAGACACCGGAAGACCAGCGCTGGACCCAGAGGGCACCCCGGAGCATCGTGGAGGGGTAAGTAATAATTACCGCACCACACGGGGAACATTAAGCTGCTATCCGGCAGCAGCTTAAGCATTTGGCGCTGCCGGATAGCACTTAATGCGATGGCCCTGACATAAAAAAGCATCGTATGAGAGGCCATCGTATGTCGATTTCATCATATGTCGGGGCCATCGTAGGTCGGGGGTCACTGTATATATATACAGTGGTCCCTCAAGTTACAATTAGAGATGAGCGAACTTACAGTAAATTCGATTCGTCACGAACTTCTCGGCTCGGCGGTTGCTGACTTTTCCTGCATAAATTAGTTCAGCTTTCCGGTGCTCCCGTGAGCAGGAAAAGGTGGATACAGTCCTAGGAGACTCTTTCCTAGGACTATATCCACCTTTTCCAGCCCACCGGAGCACCGGAAAGCTGAACTAATTTATGCAGGAAAAGTCAGCAACCGCCGAGCTGAGAAGTTCGTGACGAATCGAATTTACTGTAAGCTCGCTCATCTCTAGTTACAATATTAATTGGTTCCAGGACGACCATTGTATGTTGAAACCATTGTATGTTGAGACCAGAACTCTATGGAAACCTGGTAATTGGCTCTAAAGGCACCAAAATGTCATCAAAAAATAGGAAAAAGTCAAGATTAAACAAAAATAAGTAGATAATTAATATAGATAAAGCAAATCCTTACATATAAAAGTAAGAAAGATCTGCTGGGAGCTGTAAATCACTGTCTATGTCAGTGTTTCCCAAGCAGGGAGCCTCCAGCTGTTGCAAAACTACAACTCCCAGCATGCCCGGACAGCCAAAGGCTGTCTGGGCATGCTGGGAGTTGTAGTTTTGCAACAGCTGGGGGTACCCTGCTTGGGAAACACTGGTCTATGTAGAGGACAGGAGCTTCTTTGGGGTCCTGTACAGTACGCAGTGTCCTAAAAAAGTAACATGGAGCTGCCCTCACCTGGTGTCCAAAGGAGCAGGTAACCCTGGTACAGGTAAAGTGTACAGAACATGTAATACCTCCCTGTACTGTAGGGGGCGCTACCAGACACCAGTCAGTGCATGCACTTCAGTAATACAGGGGTTTTACCAGTAAATTGCCCATTCTGATTGGTCGGTTCTTCCAGCCATTGACACGTTTCACAGATTTGGACTGTCCGTATAATTGTATGTTGAGTCTGGTTTCAACTTACAATGGTCTAGAAAAGACCATTGTATGTTGAAACTATTGTATGTTGAGGCCATTGTAAGTTGAGGGATCACTGTATGTATGTATGTATGTATATATCTATCTATATATATATATATATATATATATATATAAATATATATATATGTGTATATATATATATATCATAGTATACAATGACACAGGCCATTTTGTGACCAATTGTACTTTGTAGTAACACCTTTCATTTTACCATAAAATGTACGGCGAAAAAAAAAAAAAAAAAAAAAAAAAAAAAAAATATATATATATATATATATATGTGTATATATATATATATATATATATATATATATATATATATATATATATATATATATATATATATATATATATAGTTATGGGGGAAAATTGACAAACCAAAGCAATTTAGTAAATTTAGTGGGGTTTGGTTTCTACACAGTGCACTTTATGGTAAAAATGACATATCTTTCTTATTCTGTGGGTCAATGGGATTAAAACAATACCCAATGTATATAGTTTTTCTATTATTGTACTATACAAAAAAGTTCAACTTTATTTTATTCATTTATTTATTTTATTACTTTTTTTTTTATACGATCAGTATGCCTAAAATTGCCCTCTTCTGACCCCTATAACTTTTTATTTTTTATTTTTCTGTATAGGGGGCTGTAGAAAGTCTAATTTTTGCACTGTAATCTGCAGTTTTTATTGGTACTATTTTTGTTTTATAGGGACTTTGCGGCTATTTTTTTATACATTTTTTTTCATACATTTCTTTTCATGATATGACATAAAATCATTTTCGGTGTTTTTTGTTTTTTCTTTACGTTTACACAGTTTACCCTACGGGACCACAAATATTATATATTAATAGCTTGGAAAATTATGCACATGACGATACCGCATATGTTTATAATTTTTATGTATTTTATTTTTGGAGCGAGGGGGGTGGAGGTATTGTAAAAGAAGGGTGATATTATTAGGGGAGGCGACATCAGTGAATCAGGGATCTGGTGGCTGGAGGCAGGTAAGGGGACCCTCTGCCGCCATTTTAGTTCATCGAACCCCCGTTTGTCACTGTATGCTCACACCTCCTGGTGGCAGGAGTTTGTAAGGGGCAGCTCACTTAGTGAAGTTGGCCATGATTGAGGTTCTTACCCATCACCCGCGTTCCTGACCCCAGTTATTCCTGTATTCCTGACCTACTGTGACCTGACCTTTGCTTGTGACCTGACAGTGGATGGGACGAGCACTAGTCTGCACTTTTCTCTACCACAGACATGACATTTCCTTTGAACAAAGAAGAGTTTTAAGTTCCTCCTTCTTTAGTTGGGGTCCCAAACAGTTAAGGGCCCCAATCTTAAAAGGGTTGTCGTCATTTTTTTTTAGTCTTGAAGAGAAAACCGCTTGAAGGCATCTATTTTTATTTATCTACCCTATATTATTCTCAATATCTGGAAAAACTTTCTGTGCAAAAACATTTTTTTTTTGTGCTAGTTTTATTGTATTTTTGAAGGAAATTACCTTTTTTAATACAGTATATTAGGATTGTCATGAGAATGTTTTAAGCATCAGAATAGGATATATTAAAGGGAATACATTTTTTTTAAACAACTGGTGTCAGAAAGTTAAACAGATTTGTAAATTACAGTGACCCCCCGACCTACGATGGCCCCGACATATGGTGAAATCGACATACGATGGCCTCTCAGAGGCCATCGCATGTCGATCTCAGCATCGACATATGATGCTTTTTTATGTCGGGGCCATCGCATTAAGTGCTATCTGACAGTGCCAAATGCTTAAGCTGCTGCCGGATAGCAGCTTAATGTTCCCTGTGTGGTGCGGTAAGTATTACTTACCCCTCCACGATGCTCCGGGTGCCCTCCGGGTCCAGCGCTGGTCTTCCAGTGTCTTCTCGGCCCTCTCCGATGACGTCAATACGAAGCTGCGCAAGTCATCCAATAGGAATGGCGTACGCAGCGGCGTAATGACGTCGCTACGCAGGCCCAGTAAGGCCTTGCGGAAGAAAGCAGAGGGCCGGAGAAGACAGCAGAGGACCGGAGAAGACAGCAGAGGACCGGAGAAGACAGCAGAGGACCGGAGAAGACAGCAGAGGACCGGAGAAGACCAGGAGAGCCCAGCCGAGGACCGGAGAAGACAGTGGAGGACCGGAGAAGACAGCGGAGAGCCCAGCGGAGGCCCGGGGACACCATCTCGAGCGGCGGGGACAGGTGAGTACAGCTTCCTATACTTTACATTGCACGAATCCCTCAACATACGATGGATTCAACAAACGATGGCTCGTTTGGAACGAATTACCATCGTATGTTGAGGGACCACTGTACTTCTATTAAAAATCCTAATTCTTCCAGTACTTATCAGCTGCCATTGGATTCAGGCCATTGGAGTCCAGTTTACAACCAACTCATAGGTGGCCCTGTGTTGCTGTGGAACCTGGCTGTGTACATAGAAGAGAGATAGCCCCGTATTGAAGATTGAAATTGTCCCTCCCTATGATGGCTAGGTGTTTCATCAAATCTGGTGTTTGTCCTCCCCCCCCCCAACCCTCCCCATGACTCTTGGGCCAATTCCCCCCTGTTTATTAATAAGGCCGTTCCACAGGGGAGCAGAGAACTATGTAGGTTTTTTGCCACCCAATAGGAAGAGAATGAAACCAACATGGGCTGCAAGCTGCATGATCTGCCTCTATGTATGCCCAAAGCAAAAATCTAATAAACAGTAATAAACTAAAACCCATTGGGGGAGATTTCTACAAACTTGTCTAGAAAAAAAGTTGCCCAGTTGCCCATAGCAACCAATCAGATCGCTCCTTTCATTTTTAACAAGGCATCTGCAGAATGAAAGAAGCGATCTGATTGGTTGCTATGGGCAACTTTTCCTTTACCCAGGTTTTGATAAATCTCCCCCATTGTGTATTAGAAGTTGCACCAGGCAGCAATACTCAGAGAAATCCATCCAGTGTAAATGGGGCCCCATTAAACGAAGGAAAAAAATAAAATTTCTTATATGGAATTTACTTGTCAAAGAAAGTTTATAGAGGACATTACCCAGCTGACAGCTGTCACTGCCATTGTGTGCCTGGTATTCTGTTCGACAGAAGTTTCTGCAAATACTCAAAAAAAGCAGCGGCTGCCAATAATTATATAGACTTTGTATTTCTAAATGGACCATTGTTCTAGGGGAGACTTTACATTTGGTTTTCATTGAAGATATAACATCCATTTCAGTCTGAGGAAAACCTGTCCTACCATTCATGAGCACTGGGTAATGCCAAATGTACTGCTGCAGGTTCTATCGGGTTAGTGTAGTTTTAGCAGAATAAAGGAGACCAGTTTATAACAAGCCCACTATATTAGGAGACTATGATGGAAACTAAACAGGTCATTTCATTAGGTTTTTGACTATATAGGTTCAATAGTGAGTACACCTTCATTCTTCATGGCATACTTTCTGGAAACATTCCTCAGAGATTTCTGTCCATATGGACATGATGACATCACACAGTTCCTCCATATGGACATGATGACATCACACAGTTCCTCCATATAGACATGACGACATCACACAGTTCCTCCATATGGACATGATGACATCACACAGTTCCTCCATATAGACATGATGAAATCACACAGTTCCTCCATATGGACATGATGACATCACACAGTTCCTTCATATGGACATGATGACATCCCACAGTTCCTCCATATGGACATGATGACATTACACAGTTCCTCCATATGGACATGATGACATCACACAGTTCCTCCATATAGACATGACGACATCACACAGTTCCTCTATATGGACATGACGACATCACACAGTTCCTCCATATGGACATGATGACATCACACAGTTCCTCCATATGGACATGATGACATCGCACAGTTCCTCCATATGGACATGACGACATCACACAGTTCCTCCATATGGACATGATGACATCACACAGTTCCTCCATATGGACATGATGACATCACACAGTTCCTCCATCTAAACAGGTCATTTCATTAGGTTTTTGACTATATAGGTTCAATAGTGAGTACACCTTCATTCTTCATGGCATACTTTCTGGAAACATTCCTCAGAGATTTCTGTCCATATGGACATGATGACATCACACAGTTCCTCCATATGGACATGATGACATCACACAGTTCCTCCATATAGACATGACGACATCACACAGTTCCTCCATATGGACATGATGACATCACACAGTTCCTCCATATAGACATGATGAAATCACACAGTTCCTCCATATGGACATGATGACATCACACAGTTCCTTCATATGGACATGATGACATCCCACAGTTCCTCCATATGGACATGATGACATCACACAGTTCCTCCATATGGACATGATGACATCACACAGTTCCTCCATATAGACATGACGACATCACACAGTTCCTCTATATGGACATGACGACATCACACAGTTCCTCCATATGGACATGATGACATCACACAGTTCCTCCATATGGACATGATGACATCGCACAGTTCCTCCATATGGACATGACGACATCACACAGTTCCTCCATATGGACATGATGACATCACACAGTTCCTCCATATGGACATGATGACATCACACAGTTCCTCCATCTAAACAGGTCATTTCATTAGGTTTTTGACTATATAGGTTCAATAGTGAGTACACCTTCATTCTTCATGGCATACTTTCTGGAAACATTCCTCAGAGATTTCGGTCCATATGGACATGATGACATCACACAGTTCCTCCATATGGACATGATGACATCACACAGTTCCTCCATATAGACATGACGACATCACACAGTTCCTCCATATGGACATGATGACATCACGCAGTTCCTCCATATAGACATGATGAAATCACACAGTTCCTCCATATGGACATGATGACATCACACAGTTCCTTCATATGGACATGATGACATCCCACAGTTCCTCCATATGGACATGATGACATCACACAGTTCCTCCATATGGACATGATGACATCGCACAGTTCCTCCATATGGACATGATGACATCACACAGTTCCTCCATATGGACATGATGACATCACACAGTTCCTCCATATAGACATGACGACATCACACAGTTCCTCTATATGGACATGACGACATCACACAGTTCCTCCATATGGACATGATGACATCACACAGTTCCTCCATATGGACATGATGACATCGCACAGTTCCTCCATATGGACATGACGACATCACACAGTTCCTCCATATGGACATGATGACATCACACAGTTCCTCCATATGGACATGATGACATCACACAGTTCCTCCATATGGACATGACAACATCACACAGTTCCTCCATATAGACATGACGACATCACACAGTTCCTCCATATGGACATGATGACATCACACAGTTCCTCCATATAGACATGATGACATCACACAGTTCCTCCATATGGACATGATGACATCACACAGTTCCTCCATATGGACATGATGACATCCCACAGTTCCTCCATATGGACATGATGACATCACACAGTTCCTCCATATGGACATGATGACATCGCACAGTTCCTCCATATGGACATGATGACATCACACAGTTCCTCCATATGGACATGATGACATCACACAGTTCCTCCATATAGACATGACGACATCACACAGTTCCTCCATATGGACATGACGACATCACACAGTTCCTCCATATGGACATGATGACATCACACAGTTCCTCCATATGGACATGATGACATCGCACAGTTCCTCCATATGGACATGACGACATCACACAGTTCCTCCATATGGACATGATGACATCACACAGTTCCTCCATATAGACATGACGACATCACACAGTTCCTCCATATGGACATGACGACATCACACAGTTCCTCCATATAGACATGATGACATCACACAGTTCCTCCATATGGACATGATGAGATCACACATTTCCTCCATATGGACATGATGACATCACACAATTCCTCCATATGGACATAATGAGAATCTCCTTTTCCACCACATCCCAGTGGTGATCTTTTGGATGAGATCTGGAGACTGTGGAGGCCATTGGAGTCCAGTGACCTCATTGTCCTGTATGAGATGATGTCATGTCACATGGGGCATTATCCTGCTGGAAGTATCATCAGAAGATGGGTCCACTGTGGTCATAAAGGGATGGACATGGTCAGTGTAAATACTCAGGTAGGCTGAACCGTCAATACAAGGTAGAATACATCCATGCTTTCATGTTGTTTACATCTAATTCTGACCATGCCATCTGAACGTTGCAGGTGAAATGTAGACTTATTAGAGAAGTAACGTTCTTCCTGTCTTCAGTTGTCCAATATCAGTGCCTGTTGCATTGTACCCTTAGTTCCCTGTTCTTAGCCGACAGGAATGGCACCCAGTGTGGTTTTCTGCTGCTGTAGCCCATCTGCTTCAAGGTTTAATGAGTTGTGCTATCAGAGATATATTCTGCAGACCTTGGTTGTAGGGAGAGGTTATTTGAGTTACTGATGCCTTTCTGCAATCTCTAAGAAGTCTGCCCATTCTCCTCTGACCTGAGACATCAACAAGGCATTTTTGTCCAGACAAGTACTGCTTACTGGATATTTTCTCTTTTTTGGTACATTCTCTGTAAACCCTAGAGAGGGTTGTGCATGAAAATCCCAGTCGGTTAGCAGTTTCTAAAATACTCAGACCAGCCCGTCTGGCCCCATCAACCACACCACGTTCATATTCACTTAAATCCCCTTTCTTCCACATTGTGATGCTTGGTTTAAACTTCAGCAAGTTGTTTTGACCATGTCTGCATGCCTTAATGCATTGAGTTTATGCCATTTGATGGGCTGAAAAGCTATTTGTGTTAACAAGCAACTCAACATGTGTACCTAATAATGTACAAGTGTTTATTGTCAATGTACTGTGACATCACTGTCACGATTCGGCTTACGGGTTGTGGATCCGCTGTGTCAGCGAGGGATTGGCGTGGACCGTGCTAGTGGACCGGTTCTAAGAAGCTACTGGTTTTCACCAGAGCCCGCCGCAAAGCGGGATGGTCTTGCTGCGGCAGTAGCAACCAGGTCGTATCCACTAGCAACGGCTCAACCTCGCTGACTGCTGAGAAGGCGTGGGACAGAAGGACTAGGCAGAGGCAAGGTCAGACGTAGCAGAAGGTCGGGGGCAGGCGGCAAGGTTCGTAGTCTGGATGGATAGCAGAATTTCAGGTACACAGGCTTTGGACACACTAAACGCTTTCACTGGCACAAGGCAACAAGATCCGGCAAGGGAGTGCATGGGAGGAGGTCAGATATAGCCAGGGAGCAGGTGGAAGCCAATTAAGCTAATTGGGCCAGGCACCAATCATTGGTGCACTGGCCCTTTAAGTCTCAGAGAGCTGGCGCGCGCGCGCCCTAGAGAGCGGAGCCGCGCGCGCCAGCACATGACAGCAGGGGACCGGGACGGGTAAGTGACCTGGGATGCGATTCGCGAGCGGGCGCGTCCCGCTGTGCGAATCGCATCCCCGACGGCCATGACAGTGCAGCGCTCCCGGTCAGCGGGACTGACCGGGGAGCTGCAGGGAGAAAGACGCCGTGAGCGCTCCGGGGAGGAGCGGGGACCCGGAGCGCTAGGCGTAACAGTACCCCCCCCCTTAGGTCTCCCCTTTTTTTTGTCCGGTGACTGCCTCCCCTGGGATGAGGACACCGGGAAAGAATGGATGGTTTCCTCAATGGCAGGCAGTACAGCAGGAGTAGGAATGGGGAGGGAGGGCAGAGGGTGAAGCTTGGCACGGGGCAGGGAGACACAAGGACGGGAGCCATGAGGAGGCACAGAGGCTTGCCTGACGGGACTGGGAGGGGGGGAGAGGCACTTCCTGTGGCAGGCAGAGTCCCAGTACTTGATCTCCCCGGTGGTCCAATCAAGGGTGGGCGAATGAAGCCGGAGCCATGGCAGACCGAGGAGGACCTCAGAGGTACAGCCGGGGAGAACGAAGAGCTCAATCCTCTCGAGGTGGGGTCCAATAGACATGAGGAGGGGTTCTGTGCGGTAACGCACGGTGCAGTCCAATCTGGCTCCGTTGACCGCGGAAATGTAGAGCGGCTTGACGAGACGGGTCACCGGGATGCTGAATTTATTCACAAAGGACTCCAATATAAAATTTCCAGAGGCACCAGAGTCCAAGCAGGCCACGGCTGAGAGGGAGGAGTTGGCTGAAGTAGAGATCCGCACGGGCACCGTGAGACGTGGAGAAGCAGACTTAGAGTCAAGAGACGCCACACCCACGTGAGCTGGGTGCGTGCGTGCGATTCCCAGGCGTGGAGGACGGATAGGGCAATCCACCAAGAAATGCTCGGTACTGGCACAGTACAGACAGAGATTTTCTTCTCTACGGCGATTCCTTTCTTCCTGGGTCAGGCGAGACCGATCCACTTGCATGGCCTCCTCGGCGGGAGGCCCAGGCGTAGACTGCAAAGGATGCTGTGGGAGAGGTGCCCAGAGATCTAAGTCTTTTTCCTGGCGGAGCTCTTGGTGTCGCTCAGAAAAACGCATGTCAATGCGGGTAGCCAAATGGATGAGTTCTTGGAGGTTGGCAGGAATCTCTCGTGCGGCCAGCACATCCTTGATGCGACTGGATAGGCCTTTTTTAAAGGTCGCGCAGAGAGCCTCGTTATTCCATGATAACTCGGAAGCAAGAGTACGAAATTGGATGGCGTACTCGCCCACTGAAGAATTACCCTGGACCAGGTTCAACAGGGCAGTCTCGGCAGAAGAAGCTCGGGCTGGCTCCTCGAAGACACTCCGGAGTTCAGCGAAGAAGGCCTGGACTGTGGCTGTGGCAGGATCATTGCGGTCCCAGAGCGGTGTGGCCCAAGACAAGGCCTTTCCTGAAAGAAGGCTTACTACGAACGCCACCTTAGACCGTTCTGAAGGAAACAAGTCCGACAACATCTCCATATGCAGGGAACACTGAGACAAAAATCCACGGCAGAGTTTAGAGTCCCCATCAAATTTGTCCGGCAGGGACAAGCGGAGGTTAGGAGCGGCCACTCGCTGCGGAGGAGGTGCAGGAGCTGGCGGAGGAGATGGTTGCTGCTGTAGCAGAGGCAGAAGTTGCTGTAACATGGCGGTCAACTGCGACAGCTGCTGTCCTTGTTGGGCAATCTGCTGCGATTGCTGAGCGACCACCGTGGGAAGATCAGCGAGACTTGGCAGCGGCACCTCAGCGGGATCCATGGCCGGATCTACTGTCACGATTCGGCTTACGGGTTGTGGATCCGCTGTGTCAGCGAGGGATTGGCGTGGACCGTGCTAGTGGACCGGTTCTAAGAAGCTACTGGTTTTCACCAGAGCCCGCCGCAAAGCGGGATGGTCTTGCTGCGGCAGTAGCAACCAGGTCGTATCCACTAGCAACGGCTCAACCTCGCTGACTGCTGAGAAGGCGTGGGACAGAAGGACTAGGCAGAGGCAAGGTCAGACGTAGCAGAAGGTCGGGGGCAGGCGGCAAGGTTCGTAGTCTGGATGGATAGCAGAAGTTCAGGTACACAGGCTTTGGACACACTAAACGCTTTCACTGGCACAAGGCAACAAGATCTGGCAAGGGAGTGCATGGGAGGAGGTCAGATATAGCCAGGGAGCAGGTGGAAGCCAATTAAGCTAATTGGGCCAGGCACCAATCATTGGTGCACTGGCCCTTTAAGTCTCAGAGAGCTGGCGCGCGCGCGCCCTAGAGAGCGGAGCCGCGCGCGCCAGCACATGACAGCAGGGGACCGGGACGGGTAAGTGACCTGGGATGCGATTCGCGAGCGGGCGCGTCCCGCTGTGCGAATCGCATCCCCGACGGCCATGACAGTGCAGCGCTCCCGGTCAGCGGGACTGACCGGGGAGCTGCAGGGAGAAAGACGCCGTGAGCGCTCCGGGGAGGAGCGGGGACCCGGAGCGCTAGGCGTAACAATCACATTGTATATGATCCCTGTACTGTGACATCACTGTGTATAATTTCAGTACTGTGCCATCACTGTGTATATTATCTCTGTACGGTGACATCATTGTGTATATTATCCCTGTACTGTGACTACACTGTGTGTATTATCCCTGAACTGTGACATCACTGTGTGTATTATCCCTGTACTGTGACATCACTGTGTGTATTATCCTTGCACTGTGACATCACTGCCTATATTATCCCTGTACTGTGCCATCACTATGTGTATTATCCCTGCACTGTGACATCAATGTGTGTACTATCCCTGTACTGTGACATCACTGTGTATTATCCCTGTACTGTGACATCACTGTGTGTATTATCTCTGTACTGTGACATCACTGTGTGTATTATCCCTGCACTGTGACATCAATGTGTGTACTATCCCTGTACTGTGACATCACTGTGTATTATCCCTGTACTGTGACATCACTGTGCGTATTATCTCTGTACTGTGACATCACTGTGTATTATCCCTGTACTGTGACATCACTGTGTGTATTATCCCTGTACTGTGACATCACTGTGTATATTATCCCTGTACTGTGACATCACTGTGTGTATTTCCCCTGTACTGTGACATCACTGTGTATTTTATCCCTGTACTGTGACATCAATGTGTGTATTATCCCTGTACTGTGACATCACTGTGTATTATCCCTGTACTGTGACATCACTATGTGTATTATCCCTGCACTGTGACATCACTGTGTATATTCTCTGTACTGTGACATCCCTGTATATTATCTCTGTACTGTGGCCTCATTGTTTCTATTATCCCTGTACGTTGACATCACTGTGTGTACTATCCCTGTACTTAGTTACATAGTTAGTATGGTTGAAAAAAGACATACGTCCATCAAGTCCAACCAGGGAACTGCAACTGTGACATCACTGTGTGTACTATCCCTGTACTGTGACATCACTGTGTATATTATCCCTGTACTGTGACATCACTGTGTATATTCCTGTACTGTGACATCACTGTGTGCATTATCCCTGTACTGTGACATCACTGTGTGCATTATCCCTGTACTGTGACATCGCTGTGTGTATTATCTCTGTACTGTGACATCACTGTGTATATTATCCCTGTACTGAGACATCACTGTGTATATTATCCCTGTACTGTGACATCACTGTGTATATTATCCCTGTACTGTGACATCACTGTGTGCATTATCCCTGTACTGTGGCATCACTGTGTGTATTATCTCTGTACTGTGACATCACTGTGTATATTATCCCTGTACTGTGACATCACTGTGTATATTATCCCTGTACTGTGACATCACTGTGTATATTATCCCTGTACTGTGACATCACTGTGTGCATTATCCCTGTATTGTGGCATCACTGTGTGTATTATCCATGTACTGTCGCATCACTGTGTGTATTATCTCTGTACTGAGACATCACTGTGTGTATTTTCGCTGTACTGTGACATCACTGTACTTTATTATCCCTGTACTGTGACATCACTGTGTATATTATCCCTGTACTGTGACATCACTGTGTGTTTTTCCCCTGTACTGTGACATCACTGTGTATTTTATCCCTGTACTGTGACATCAATGTGTGTATTATCCCTGTACTGTGACATCACTGTGCATTATCCCTGTACTGTGACATCACTATGTGTATTATCCCTGCACTGTGACATCACTGTGTATATTCTCTGTACTGTGACATCCCTGTATATTATCTCTGTACTGTGGCCTCATTGTTTCTATTATCCCTGTACGTTGACATCACTGTGTGTACTATCCCTGTACTTAGTTACATAGTTACATAGTTAGTATGGTTGAAAAAAGACATACGTCCATCAAGTCCAACCAGGGAACTGCAACTGTGACATCACTGTGTGTACTATCCCTGTACTGTGACATCACTGTGTATATTATCCCTGTACTGTGACATCACTGTGTGTATTATCCCTGTACTGTGGCATCACTGTGTGTATTATCCCTGTACTGTGACATCACTGTGTGTATTATCTTTGTACTGAGACATCACTGTGTGTATTATCTCTGTACTGTGACATCACTGTGTGTATTATCCCTGTACTGTGACATCACTGTACTGTATTATCCCTGTACTGTGACATCAATGTGTGTATTATCCCTGTATTGTGACATGATTGTGTGTATTATCCGTGTACTTTGACATCACAGTGTATTATCTTTGTACTGTGGCATCACTGTGTGTATTATCCCTGTACTGTGACATCACTGTGTATATTATCCCTGTACTGTGACATCACTGTGTATATTATATCTGTACTGTGACATCACTGAGTGTATTATCCCTGTACTGTGACATCACTGTGTATATTATCCCTGTACTGTGACATCACTGTGTGTATTATCCCTGTACTGTGACATCACTGTACTGTATTATCCCTGTACTGTGACATCAATGTGTGTATTATCCGTGTACTGTGACATCACAGTGTATTATCTTTGTACTGTGGCATCACTGTGTGTATTATCCCTGTACTGTGACATCACTGTGTATATTATCCCTGTACTGTGACATCACTGTGTATATTATATCTGTGCTGTGACATCACTGAGTGTATTATCCCTGTACTGTGACATCACTGTGTATATTATCCCTGTACTGTGACATCACTGTGTCTTTTATCCCTGTACTGTGACATCACTGTGTATATTATCCCTGTACTGTGACATCACTGTGTATATTATCTCTGTACTGTGACATCACTGAGTGTATTATCCCTGTACTGGGACTTCACTGTGTATATTAGCCCTGTAATGTGACATCACTGTGTATTATCCCTGTACTGTAACATCCCTGTGTGAATTATCCCTGTACTGTGACATCACTGTGTATATTATCTCTGTACTGTGACATCACTGTGTGAATTATCCTGGAACTGTGACATCACTGTGTGTATTATCCCTGTACTGTGACATGACTGGGTGTATTATCTCTGTACTGTGACATCACTGTGTGTATTATCCCTGTACTGTGACATCACTGTGTATTATCCCTGTACTGTGACATCACTGTGTGTATTATCTCTGTACTGTGACATCACTGGGTGTATTATCTCTGTACTGTGACATCACTGTGTATATTATCAATTTACTGTGACATCACTGTGTGTATTATCCCTGTAATGTGGTATCTCTGTGTATATTATATCTGTACTGTGACATTATTGTGTGTATTATCCCTGTACTGTGACATCATTGTTTATATTTTCCCTGTACTGTGACATCACTGTGTATATTATCCCTATACTGTGACATCACTGTGTGTATTATCCCTGTACTGTGAAATCACTGTGTATATTATTACTGTACTGTGACATCACGGTGTATATTATCCCTGTACTGTAAGATCATTGTGTATTATCCCTGTACTGTGACATCACTGTGCGTATTATCCCTGTACTGTGGCATCACTGTGTGTATTATCCCTATACTGTGACATCAATGTGTGTATTATCCCTGTACTGAGACATCACTGTGTGTACTATCCCTGTACTATGACATCACTGTGTGTATTATCCCTGTACTGTGACATCACTGTGTGTATCATCCCTGTACTGTGACATCACTGTACTGTATTATCCCTCTACTGTGACATCACTGTGTGTATTATCCCTGTACTGTGACATTATTGTGTGTATTATCCCTGTACTGTGACATCACAGTGTATTATCCCTGTACTGTGGCATCACTGTGTGTACTATCCCTGTACTGTGACATTACAGTGTATTATCCCCATACTGTAGCATCACTGTGTGTATTATCCCTGTACTGTGACATCACAGTGTACTATCCCTGTACTGTGGCATCACTGTGTGAATTATCCCTGTACTGTGACATCACTGTGTATATTATCTCTGTACTGTGACATCACTGTGTATATTATCCCTGTACTGTGACATCACTGTGTGTATTATCCCTGTACTGTGACATAACTGTGTGTATTATCCCTGTACTGTGACATCACTGTGTATATTATCAATGTACTGGGACATCACTGTGTGTATTATCCTTGTACTGTGACATCACTGTGTATATTATCTCTGTACTGTGACATCACTGTGTGAATTATCCTGGAACTGTGACATCAATTTGTGTATTATCCCTGTACGGAGACATCACTGTGTGTACTATCCCTGTACTGTGACATCACTGTGTATATTATCCTGGAACTGTGACATCACTGTGTGCATTATCCTGGAACTGTGACATCACTGTGTGTATTATCCCTGTACTGTGACATCACTGTGTGTATTATCCCTTTACTGTGACATCACTGGGTGTATTATCTCTGTACTGTGACATCACTGTGTATATTATCTTTGTACTGTGACATCACTGTGTATATTATCCCTGTACTTTGGCATCACTGTGTATATTATATCTGTACTGTCACATTATTGTGTGTATTATCCCTGTACTGTGACATCACTGTGTATATTATATCTGTACTGTGACATCACTGTGTGTATTATCCCTGTACTGTGACATCACTGTGTATATTATCCCTATACTGTGACATCACTGTGCGTATTATCCATGTACTGTGACATCACTGTTTTTATTATCCCTGTACTGTGACATCACTGTGTATATTATCCCTGTACTGTGACATCACTGTGTATTATCCCTGTACTGTGACATGACTGTGTGTATTATCCCTGTACTGTGACATGACTGTGTGTATTATCTCTGTACTGTGACATCACTGTGTGTATTATACCTGTACTGTAACATCACTGTGTATTATCTCTGTACTGTGACATCACTGTGTGTATTATCCCTGTACTGTGACATCACTGTGTATTATCCCTGTACTGTGACATCGCTGTGTATAATATCCCTGTACTGTGACATCACTGTGTGTATTATCCCTGTACTGTGACATCACTGTGTGCATTACCCCTGTACTGTGACATCACTGTGTGTATTACCCCTGTACTGTGACATCACTGTGTGTTATTCGTTTACTGTAACATCACTGTGTATTATCCCTGTACTGTGACATGACTGTGTGTATTATCTCTGTACTGTGACATCGCTGTGCGTTTTTCGCGTACTGTAACATCACTGTGTGTATTATCTCTAGCATTTACTGCAGTAATTATGTGCACAGTAATGCAACTGTACAAGGATAATGCACACTATGATCATAGTAAGGGACAAAAATGTCACCATGCTCAGAGAAATTACAACACAGGAAACTAATTGTCACAATGCACATGTTACGCCGAGCGCTCCGGGTCCCCGCTCCTCCCCGGAGCGCTCGCTACACTCTCCCCGCTGCAGCGCTCCGGTCAGATCCACTGACCCGGGGCGCTGCGATTCCGCTTCCAGCCGGGATGCGATTCGCGATGCGGGTAGCGCCCGCTCACGATGCGCACCCCGGCCCCCGTACCTGACTCGCTCTCCCTCGGTCCTGTCCCGGCGCGCGCGGCCCCGCTCCCTAGGGCGCGCGCGCGCCGGGTCTTTGCGATTTAAAGGGCCACTGCGCCGCTGATTGGCGCAGTGATTCCAATTAGTGTGTTCACCTGTGCACTTCCCTATATCACCTCACTTCCCCTGCACTCCCTTGCCGGATCTTGTTGCCATTGTGCCAGTGAAAGCGTTTCCTTGTGTGTTCCTAGCCTGTGTTCCAGACCTCCTGCCGTTGCCCCTGACTACGATCCTTGCTGCCTGCCCCGACCTTCTGCTACGTCCGACCTTGCTTCTGTCTACTCCCTTGTACCGCGCCTATCTTCAGCAGCCAGAGAGGTGAGCCGTTGCTAGTGGATACGACCTGGTCACTACCGCCGCAGCAAGACCATCCCGCTTTGCGGCGGGCTCTGGTGAAAACCAGTAGTGACTTAGAACCGATCCACTAGCACGGTCCACGCCAATCCCTCTCTGGCACAGAGGATCCACTACCTGCCAGCCGGCATCGTGACAGTAGATCCGGCCATGGATCCCGCTGAAGTTCCTCTGCCAGTTGTCGCTGACCTTACCACGGTGGTCGCCCAGCAGTCACAACAGATAGCGCAACAAGGCCAACAGCTGTCTCAACTGACCGTTATGCTACAGCAGTTACTACCACAGCTTCAGCAGTCATCTCCTCCGCCAGCTCCTGCACCTCCTCCGCAGCGAGTGGCCGCTCCTGGTCTACGCCTATCCTTGCCGGATAAATTTGATGGGGACTCTAAGTTTTGCCGTGGCTTTCTTTCCCAATGTTCCCTGCATCTGGAGATGATGTCGGACCAGTTTCCCAATGAAAGGTCTAAGGTGGCTTTCGTAGTCAGCCTTCTGTCTGGAAAAGCCCTGTCTTGGGCCACACCGCTCTGGGACCGCAATGACCCCGTCACTGCCTCTGTACACTCCTTCTTCTCGGAAATCCGAAGTGTCTTTGAGGAACCTGCCCGAGCCTCTTCTGCTGAGACTGCCCTGTTGAACCTGGTCCAGGGTAATTCTTCCGTTGGCGAGTATGCCGTACAATTCCGTACTCTTGCTTCAGAATTATCCTGGAATAATGAGGCCCTCTGCGCGACCTTTAAAGAAGGCCTATCCAGCAACATTAAAGATGTTCTGGCCGCACGAGAAATTCCTGCTAATCTACATGAACTCATTCACCTAGCCACTCGCATTGACATGCGTTTTTCCGAAAGGCGTCAGGAGCTCCGCCAAGATATGGACTCTGTTCGCACGAGGCGTTTCTTCTCCTCGGCTCCTCTCTCCTCTGGTACCCTGCAATCCGTTCCTGTGCCTCCCGCCGTGGAGGCTATGCAGGTCGACCGGTCTCGCCTGACACCTCAAGAGAGGACACGACGCCGCATGGAGAACCTCTGCCTGTACTGTGCTAGTACCGAACACTTCCTGAGGGATTGTCCTATCCGTCCTCCCCGCCTGGAAAGACGTACGCTGACTCCTCACAAAGGTGAGACAGTCCTTGATGTCTACTCTGCTTCTCCACGTCTTACTGTGCCTGTGCGGATGTCTGCCTCTGCCTTCTCCTTCTCTACTGTGGCCTTCTTGGACTCTGGATCTGCAGGAAATTTTATTTTGGCCTCTCTCGTCAACAGGTTCAACATCCCAGTGACCAGTCTCGCCAGACCCCTTTACATCAATTGTGTAAACAATGAAAGATTGGACTGTACCATACGTTTCCGCACGGAGCCCCTTCTAATGAGCATCGGATCTCATCACGAGAGGATTGAACTTTTGGTCCTCCCCAATTGCACCTCGGAAATTCTCCTTGGACTTCCCTGGCTTCAACTTCATTCCCCAACCCTGGATTGGTCCACTGGGGAGATCAAGAGTTGGGGGCCCTCTTGTTCCAAGGAATGTCTAAAACCGGTTCCCAGTAACCCTTGCCGTGACTCTGTGGTTCCTCCAGTAACCGGTCTCCCTAAGGCCTATATGGACTTCGCGGATGTTTTCTGCAAAAAACAAGCTGAGACTCTACCTCCTCACAGGCCTTATGATTGTCCTATCGACCTCCTCCCGGGCAC
Organism: Hyla sarda; assembly: GCF_029499605.1. NCBI lineage: Eukaryota > Metazoa > Chordata > Amphibia > Anura > Hylidae > Hyla > Hyla sarda. The sequence continues at coordinate 584,836,524 of NC_079189.1, forward strand.
TACTCCACCCCGGGGCAGAATTTATCCTCTCTCTGCCCCAGAGACTCTTGCCATGTCTGAATACGTCCAGGAAAATTTAAAAAAGGGCTTTATCCGTAAATCCTCCTCTCCTGCCGGAGCCGGATTTTTCTTTGTGTCCAAAAAAGATGGCTCCCTACGTCCTTGCATTGACTACCGCGGTCTTAATAAAATCACGGATAAGAACCGCTACCCCCTACCCCTCATCTCTGAACTCTTTGATCGCCTCCAAGGTGCCCACATCTTTACTAAACTGGACTTAAGAGGTGCCTATAACCTCATCCGCATCAGAGAGGGGGATGAGTGGAAAACGGCATTTAACACCAGAGATGGACACTTTGAGTATCTGGTCATGCCCTTTGGCCTGTGCAACGCCCCTGCTGTCTTCCAAGACTTTGTTAATGAAATTTTTCGTGATCTCTTATACTCCTGTGTTGTTGTATATCTGGACGATATCCTAATTTTTTCTGCCAATCTAGAAGAACACCGCCAGCATGTCCGTATGGTTCTTCAGAGACTTCGTGACAATCAACTCTATGCCAAAATTGAGAAATGTCTGTTTGAATGCCAATCTCTTCCTTTTCTAGGATATTTGGTCTCTGGCCAGGGACTACAAATGGATCCAGACAAACTCTCTGCCGTCTTAGATTGGCCACGCCCCTCCGGACTCCGTGCTATCCAACGCTTTTTGGGGTTCGCCAATTATTACAGGCAATTTATTCCACATTTTTCTACCGTTGTGGCTCCTATCGTGGCTTTAACCAAAAAAAATGCCGATCCCAAGTCTTGGCCTCCTCAAGCGGAAGACGCCTTTAAACGACTCAAGTCTGCCTTTTCTTCGGCTCCCGTGCTCTCCAGACCTGACCCTTCCAAACCCTTCCTATTGGAGGTTGATGCCTCCTCAGTGGGAGCTGGAGCTGTTCTTCTACAAAAAAATTCTTCCGGGCATGCTGTCACTTGTGGTTTTTTTTCTAGGACCTTCTCTCCAGCGGAGAGGAACTACTCCATCGGGGATCGAGAGCTTCTAGCCATCAAATTAGCACTTGAGGAATGGAGGCATCTGCTGGAGGGATCAAGATTTCCAGTTATTATTTACACCGATCACAAGAACCTCTCCTACCTCCAGTCTGCCCAACGGCTGAATCCTCGCCAGGCCCGGTGGTCTCTGTTCTTTGCCCGATTTAATTTTGAGATTCACTTTCGGCCTGCCGATAAGAACATTAGGGCCGATGCTCTCTCTCGTTCCTCGGATGCCTCAGAAGTTGAACTCTCTCCGCAACACATCATTCCACCTGACTGCCTGATCTCCACTTCTCCAGCCTCCATCAGGCAAACTCCTCCAGGAAAGACCTTTGTTCTCCACGCCAACGCCTCGGAATCCTCAAATGGGGTCACTCCTCCCATCTCGCAGGTCATGTGGGCATCAAGAAATCTGTGCAACTCATCTCCCGCTTCTATTGGTGGCCGACTCTGGAGACGGATGTTGTGGACTTTGTGCGAGCCTGCACTATCTGTGCCCGGGATAAGACTCCTCGCCAGAAGCCCGCTGGTCTTCTTCATCCCCTGCCTGTCCCCGAACAGCCTTGGTCTCTGATTGGTATGGATTTTATTACTGATTTACCCCCTTCCCGTGGCAACACTGTTATTTGGGTGGTCGTTGATCGATTCTCCAAAATGGCACATTTCATCCCTCTTCCTGGTCTTCCTTCAGCGCCTCAGTTGGCTAAACAATTTTTTGTACACATTTTTCGTCTTCACGGGTTGCCTACACAGATCGTCTCGGATAGAGGCGTCCAATTCGTGTCTAAATTCTGGAGGGCTCTCTGTACACAACTCAAGATTAAATTAAATTTTTCTTCTGCATATCATCCCCAATCCAATGGACAAGTAGAAAGAATTAACCAGGTCTTGGGTGATTATTTACGACATTTTGTTTCCTCCCGCCAGGATGACTGGGCAGATCTCCTTCCATGGGCCGAATTCTCGTATAACTTCAGAGTCTCTGAATCTTCCTCCAAATCCCCATTTTTCGTGGTGTACGGCCGTCACCCTCTTCCCCCCCTCCCTACCCCCTTGCCCTCTGGTCTGCCCGCTGTGGATGAAATTTCTCGTGACCTTTCCATCATATGGAGAGAGACCCAAAATTCTCTCTTACAGGCTTCATCACGCATGAAGAAGTTCGCGGATAAGAAAAGAAGAGCCCCTCCCATTTTTTCCCCTGGAGACAAGGTATGGCTCTCCGCTAAATATGTCCGCTTCCGTGTCCCTAGCTACAAGTTGGGACCACGCTATCTTGGTCCTTTCAAAATTTTGTGTCAGATTAATCCTGTCTCTTACAAACTTCTTCTTCCTCCTTCTCTTCGTATCCCTAATGCCTTTCACGTTTCTCTTCTTAAACCACTCATCCTCAACCGTTTTTCTCCCAAATCTGTTCCTCCCACTCCTGTTTCCGGCTCCTCGGACATCTTCTCTGTCAAAGAGATCTTAGCTTCTAAAAAGGTCAGAGGGAAAACTTTTTTTTTAGTGGATTGGGAGGGTTGTGGTCCTGAAGAGAGATCCTGGGAACCTGAGGACAACATCCTAGACAAAAGTCTGCTCCTCAGGTTCTCAGGCTCTAAGAAGAGGGGGAGACCCAAGGGGGGGGGTACTGTTACGCCGAGCGCTCCGGGTCCCCGCTCCTCCCCGGAGCGCTCGCTACACTCTCCCCGCTGCAGCGCTCCGGTCAGATCCACTGACCCGGGGCGCTGCGATTCCGCTTCCAGCCGGGATGCGATTCGCGATGCGGGTAGCGCCCGCTCGCGATGCGCACCCCGGCCCCCGTATCTGACTCGCTCTCCCTCGGTCCTGTCCCGGCGCGCGCGGCCCCGCTCCCTAGGGCGCGCGCGCGCCGGGTCTTTGCGATTTAAAGGGCCACTGCGCCGCTGATTGGCGCAGTGATTCCAATTAGTGTGTTCACCTGTGCACTTCCCTATATCACCTCACTTCCCCTGCACTCCCTTGCCGGATCTTGTTGCCATCGTGCCAGTGAAAGCGTTTCCTTGTGTGTTCCTAGCCTGTGTTCCAGACCTCCTGCCGTTGCCCCTGACTACGATCCTTGCTGCCTGCCCCGACCTTCTGCTACGTCCGACCTTGCTTCTGTCTACTCCCTTGTACCGCGCCTATCTTCAGCAGCCAGAGAGGTGAGCCGTTGCTAGTGGATACGACCTGGTCACTACCGCCGCAGCAAGACCATCCCGCTTTGCGGCGGGCTCTGGTGAAAACCAGTAGTGACTTAGAACCGATCCACTAGCACGGTCCACGCCAATCCCTCTCTGGCACAGAGGATCCACTACCTGCCAGCCGGCATCGTGACAGCACATATAATTCACACAGTGATGTCACAATAAAAGAATACAACAGAGCAACACAGTGATGTCACAGCACACGGATGATACAGGCAATGATATGACAGCACAAGATAAGTGCATTCAAAATTGTCACCATGAAATGATGTCACAGTGCAGGTATATTACACACAGTGATGTAGAGGGATACGGCATATGGTGATATTGACGAAGACAGATAAAGAAGACAGTCGGGGCATAAAACGTGTCAGCAGAAAAAAACCATTTGGCCCATCTAGTCTGCCCAATGACACGCAACAAGGAGCTCAATGGCAAAACATGTGTGGTAGGCCTCTGGGGTAGGGGTAGTGTAGTGAAGGTGTTGCTTCAGTATATCAGGGGTTAAGGTATATAATGACTGAAGGTCCACAAGGTAGTTGAACTTGAACTTGGATAAACTTTACTTAAAGACTTGCGGTACATCCAATGAACAGTAACAGTCTCATTAATACAGTCTCCATACACCTCAGTGACTGACAGTTGTTGCGGACCTTGACTTTTTATATAAGTCTCAGAATTTAGGGTAATTTGCGAAGATCCGTCCGGATTTAGGGGTTAGATATGGTCCGGTGATCTTGCAGAGTGCGTAGGGATTGATTACACTCACAGTTTAGTAAAGATCAGCCGTCGCCGCAAGGCTCAGGCCTAAACTCACTGATGACAGCAGCGCAGATCCTTCCTTGTCAACAGCCCAGGAACAAGAGAGCTAGCCATGGCTGCCGCGCCCTTATATGGGCAGGGGTGGGGCCTTTTGGATTGGTCCATGGTCAGCTGTCACTCACCGTTACATAGCCTGATGGGTGAACACCTGACTTTCTCCAAAGGTCCTATACACAGAAACCATAGAGTCTTTGGAACACATCACGTGACCCGCAGGTCCTGCGACACTATCTAGGCAAGTACACGTACTATACAAATATATATACATTAAATTTAATTACAAAAGGGGTGACAAGGGGCTAGCTAAGGATGAGGACCCCACCTACACCTAGGGACTCTGACTTTGGGGACCTCACCACAAGGCAACGGAAGCAATCCGGTGCCGGGACACCACACTACACTTATTCTCCATAGTTATCATCAATAGCACCATGCCCTTGAGGCTCCCCTCAGTTTTTGGGTCCCATATTCTGTGTCTGCTTCCCTGTTAGTTGTTCCCATGACATGACTGTGCAAAAGGCTTAGTGGCATTTATGAAGAAAGTTAGCAGTCATCTTCTCGAGTTGAGAAAATGGATCACCCGAGTCCTGAGACTCTTTCCACATGGACTTTCTCAGAAACACAGCGTTAAGTAGTGGTTAATAAGGATGGATATTCAACAATTTCCTGAAGAAACATCTGCACAATATTTATTTAGCTGTAGCCGTCTCTATTATTATTAATTATATTGCTTTTATGAATCCTTCTTAATGTTCCGGATTTAGAGGTAAACATTGAGTTTCTGGATCCGGTAAAATCCACTGTTGACAGCGTGAAGAGTAAAATGCCTAATCTTGGCATTGACCAAAAAAACATTATTTATTTATGGGATTTCTGCTGACCTTGTAAGATGATGACCTTCGGCCAAGAAAAACACGAACTTGTCATGAGAGACAAAAAAGAAGGAATCCTATCCCAACCTGACAGCGAGAAACATTTTCTATAGACTGCATCGAAACTCCAAGTAATCGTAGTCATTGGGAAAATTCTGTCCAAAACTACAAAATTTGCCATTACAATTTGGATTCAGTTTTATCAGGGTATAAATAAGAAGTTGTGCACATTTCTAATATACATTGGGACAGATTTACTAAAAACTGCTGGTCTTAAGCTCAAAGAATCCCCCCCCCCAAAAAAAAAAATATATTATTTTGCCATTATGCCTGGACTGCTGACTGCTGCAACTAAAATAATAAACTTTAAAGGGAACCTGTCATCTGATTTTTCCATAAATAAAGCGCAGCAACACGTGGGCATGATTCCAGCACAGCAGATGGGACTAGGTGAGTATAGCTCCCCACCCAGGGATCTACTTACAAGACCGGAGGGGGACATTTAAGATATATATATATTTCTGTAAAATGTATCTGTCGTTAGCAAAAACTTTTTATGTAATGTAGATAATACCATTATATGTATATTTGTAATATAAATTGGTTTAAAAATGTGTATATTTTTGGGTGAAAAAATGCTGTCCCTGTAGCTATTGCCTGTGCGTCTCCGTGAGGAGTCCAAATACAGGAAGTGTGGGCAGGACAAGCAGGGCTCTGTGCAGGCTCCTGGCTTGTCAATCATCCTGCATAGTGAGCTGGGAACATGTCACAGAGCCTCAGTATACAGAGCCCTGCTTGTCCTCAGTGTACAGAGCCCTGCTTGTCCCCAGTGTACAGAGTCCTGCTTGTCCCCAGTGTACAGAGTCCTGCTTGTCCTCAGTGTACAGAGCCCTTCTTGTCCTCAATGTACAGAGCCCTGCTTGTCCTCAGTGTACAGAGCCCTGCTTGTCCTCAGTGTACAGAACCCGGCTTGTCCCCAGTGTACAGAGTCCTGCTTGTCCTCAGTGTACAGAGTCCTGCTTGTCCTCAGTGTACAGAGCCCTGCTTGTCCTCAGTGTACAGAGCCCTGCTTGTCCCCAGTGCACAGAGCCCTGCTTGTCCTCAGTGTACAGAGCCCTGCTTGTCCTAAGTGCACAGAGCCCTGCTTGTCCTCAGTGCACAGAGCCCTGCTTGTCCTCGGTGCACAGAGCCCTGCTTGTCCTCGGTGCACAGAGCCCTGCTTGACCTCAGTGTACAGAGCCCTGCTAAAATAATCTAAGTACCCTGAAATGCGTCTAGATTGATTCAAACCAGCACAGCGTAACATTGGCTGTCTCCGTGAGTAACTCTCCCAGTGTTAAAGTACTAACGTAATATTCACGAGGTCCGTCGCAGAACGTGACCACACTGGTGAGTGTATTATGCTTGTTTAAAACTGCAGTAATTGGCGAGTCCATACGGGTGCTCTTATATATAAGAATGTTATTCCATCTGGATTAAATCATAGCCATGGACTGTTACCATCTTAATCATTTATAGTGGACCTTTCTTCGGGACATTTCTGGGATTAACCATCTCAGTGCCGGTACCAACCAGTAATAATTATGATACCATATCACTACAAATTATCTACCACCAGGGCCCTGTGGTAGAGGATTCAATTGGTGCTTTTTACTGTTTTATATTTGTGTAATAAATGTTTTATTATTATTTACTTATATTGTAATAAAAAATCTGCATTTTTTCAAACAACTCTGTCTTTAATCATTATACACCATATCATGGTGAGATCTTTGAGGTGTGGTTAATATTGCTAGATTTGTAAATTACTTCTATATAAGATAGGGATAGGCATAAGGCTATCCTTCATATAAGCTAGAGATAGGTATAGGGCTATCCTTCATATGAGATAGGGATAGGTATAAGGCTATCCTTCATATAAGATAGGGATAGGCATAAGGCTATCCTTCATATGAGATAGGGATAGGCAGAAGGCTATCCTTCATATAAGATAGGGATAGGCATAAGATATCCTTCATATAAGATAGGGATAGGCATAAGGCTATCCTTCATATGAGATAGGGATAGGTATAAGGCTATCCTTAATATAAGATAGGGATAGGCATAAGATATCCTTCATATAAGATAGGGATAGGCATAAGATATCCTTCATATAAGATAGAGATAGGCATAAGGCTATCCTTCATATAAGATAGGGATAGGCATAAGTCTATCCTTTATATAAGATAAGAATAGGCATAAGGCTATCCTTTATATAAGATAGGGATAGGCATAAGGCTATCCTTCATATAAGATAGGGATAGGCATAAGTCTATCCTTTATATAAGATAGGGATAGGCATAAGGCTATCCTTCATATAAGATAGGGATAGGCATAAGGCTATCCTTTATATAAGATAAGAATAGGCATAAGGCTATCCTTTATATAAGATAGGGATAGGCATAAGGCTATCCTTCATATAAGATAGGGATAGGCATAAGGCTATCCTTCATATAAGATAGGGATAGGCATAAGGCTATCCTTCATATAAGATAGGGATAGGCATAAGGCTATCCTTCATATAAGGTAGGAATAGGCATAAGGCTATCCTTCATATAAGGTAGGAATAGGCATAAGGCTATCCTTCATGTAAGATAGGCATAAGGCTATCCTTCATATAAGATAGGGCCAGGGACTATTCATAGTATTCAGATTATTGGGCAGACTAGATGGGCGAAATGGTTCTTATCTGCCATTCTATGTTTCTATCCCTAAATCAATTTATACCCTAGACCAAACTATTAAGGGGTGATCCAGAAATAAAAAACAGGCCTTTTTCCTTTAAAAGACAGCGCCTTCCTTGTCTCCATTGAAGTGAATGGAGCCAAGTTGTAATACCACACCCAAAGTGGAGACAAGGAGGGCGCTGTCTTTGAAAGAAAAAAATGCCTGTTTTTTTTATTCCTGGAATAAGGGGTATTCCACGAAAAACTTTTTTTTTACATTTTTTTTTTATATCAACTGGCTCCAGAAAGTTAAACAGATTTGTAAATTACTTCTATTAAAAAATCTTAATCCTTCTAATAATTATCAGCTGCTGAAGTTGAGTTGTTCTTTTTTGTCTGGCAACATTGCTCTCTGCTGACATCTCTGCTTGTCTCGGGAACTGCACAGAGTAGAAGAGGTTTTCTATGGGGATTTGCTTCTACTCTGGACAGTTCCCGAGACAGGTGTCATCAGAGAGCACTTAGACAGAAAATAACAACTCAACTTCAGCAGCTCATAAGTACTGAAAGGAATAAGATTTATTATAGAAGTCATTTACAAATCTGTTTAACTTTCTGGAGCCAGTTGATATATTTAAAAAAAAGTTTTTTTCCTGGATAACCTCTTTAAATTATTTCAGATCCAAGACCAAATCCAAATCCATTTAAATCCCAAACACAGACACCCTAAGGCCATGTTCACACATGTCCACATTCTGCAAATTTGCATGTACTGCCAGTGCTAAGACCGCTTGTAAATGCGCCATCTCCATAGACGGCAATGTATGTTTGAGCAGAATGGACTGAAAGATTTGACCTCTCAATTCTTTTGTCAGAAACCGGAATCAGAATTTCCGCAGCAGAAACATCTGCCTCGGAAATTCCGCCGTGTGCACGATGCAGCAGAATCCCATTGAACATAATAGGAGTCTGCTGCAATGGAATTTCCGAGCTTAATCTTTCCTGTGGATTCCGCTCAGCAATTCCGCCTAAATGAATATAGACCCACAGACCAAACTTTAATGGGAAGATTTATCCAAACCTGTCCAGAGGAAAAGTTGCTGAATTGCCCAGAGCAACCAATCAGATCGCTTCTTTCAGTTTTCAGAGGCCTTTTCAAAACCGAAAGAAGCGATCTGATTGGTTGCTATGGGCAACTCAGCAACTTTTCGTCTGGACAGGTTTTGATTAATCTCCCTCTAAGGCTGGGTTCACACTACGGAATCTCTGGGCAGAATTTCTGCTGGAGATCGAGCCGGCGGCACTAGGACCGCGTGGACTACATTGCCATCCCTATAGATGGCAATGCATTTCTGAGCAGATCTCTCAAAAGTTCCCCCTAGAAATGCATTGCAGTCTATGGGGGACAGCAATGCAGTCTGCTCGGTCCTAGGACCGCCGGCTCTATCTCCGGCAGAAATTCTGACCAGAAATTCTGCAGAGTGAACCCAGCCTATGGGTCTATTCACACGGCAGAATTTCCGCTAGTGGAATTCTGCAAGCGGAAATTCATGGGTGTGAATGGGAGTGCGGAATCCCATAGAAATCTATTGGGCTTTCATTTGAGGGGGAATTTCGCTTGCGTAAATTCTGCCATGTGAATAGACCCTAAGGCTAGGTTCACACTGTGGAATTTCTGGGCAGAATTTCTGCTGGAGATGAAGCTGACGGCACTAGGACCACGTGGACTACATTGCCGTTCCCATAGATGGCAATGCATTTCTGAGCAGATCTCCCAAAAGATCCACCCAGAATGCATTGAAGTCTAGGGGGGCAGCAATGCAGTCTGCTCGGTCCTAGCGCCGCCGGCTCAATCTCCAGCAGAAATTCTGCCCAGAAATTCTGCAGTGTGAACCCAGCCTAAAACTAACCGTCTGAATTAACACAGATTCTGGAACTCTCAATTCAGTCCCCAGACCGGACCCATATACTCCTTACCAAAAGCCTTATGTTGTTAGTTCCTGTAAGTGAAAAAAGTGAACAATGGCTTTCCTCAAGACTGACAGTAATTCCTCTGTGTGGGATTGACTTAGTCTCTGTAATATTTCTTTCTTTAGTACATACTCTTGAGAATAATTCTTCCAGCACCATGCTATTCTGTAGTGCCAACCCATCTACATGCCATTGTCATACGCACAGGAAACTGCCCATGTTTGCCTATGGGTATAATGACTCAATAACTCCTTCCTGTAGCCACTTATAGCAAGTTTTGCCAACTAACCTTCAAGGCCAGTCTCAGAGTGAAAGACAGGTCTCTGGAAAGTTTACTGCGGAAAGAACCCAGATTTTTTTCTATTTCCTACCCTTCCTCTTCTGCAGGTTCCATTCCGTTCTTCCCATTTTTACATGTTGCGTTGTTTTATTAAAGATTCGTTTTGGCCGCCATTTTATATGGGTTTTATGGGTAGCAAATCGATTAGGCACAAATCAGGTTCACAAAAAAAATATTCTAAAGTTTTTGTAATTTCTTTTGGATTTGTTTTCTCATTGGCCCACTACACTGAGCAGCCTGGAGGTTAGTGGTGATGCTATGTGTATCGCTCCTTCCACTTACTACACTTAATATAGGAACAGGGATTCTTGCATACATCTTAGGACAAATTAATCTGTCCCGAAAGGAATTTTGGGAGATTTGCTCAGTTCAATTTCTCACCATTAAAACTGATGGTGAACTTACTTTGTACATACCAAAGAGAACATGCTGCTGCTATGGGGCCCTTGTTAGGTTTAACCCCTTAAGGACGCAGGACGTAAATGTACGTCCTGGTGCGGTGGTACTTAACGCACCAGGACGTACATTTACGTCCTAAGCATAACCGCGGGCATCGGAGCGATGCCCGTGTCATGCGCGGCTGATCCCGGCTGCTGATCGCAGCCAGGGACCCGCCGGCAATGGCCGACGCCCGCGATCTCGCGGGCGTCCGCCATTAACCCCTCAGGTGCCGGGATCAATACAGATCCCGGCATCTGCGGCAGTTCGCGATTTAAATGAACGATCGGATCGCCCGCAGCGCTGCTGCGGGGATCCGATCATTCATAACGCTGCACGGAGGTCCCCTCTCCTTCCTCCGTGCGGCTCCCGGCATCTCCTGCTCTGGTCTGTGATCGAGCAGACCAGAGCAGAAGATGACCGAAAACACTGATCTGTTCTATGTCCTATACATAGAACAGATCAGTATTAGCAATCATGGTATTGCTATGAATAGTCCCCTATGGGGACTATTCAAGTGTAAAAAAAAAAGTAAAAAAATGTAAAAGTAAAAAAAAAGTGAAAAATCCCCTCCCCCAATAAAAAAGTAAAACGTCCGGTTTTTCCTATATTACCCCCAAAAAGCGTAATTTTTTTTTATAGACATATTTGGTATCGCCGCGTGCGTAAAGTTCCGAACTATTAAAATAAAATGTTAATGATCCCGTACGGTTAACGGCATGAACGAAAAAAATTTAAATGTCCAAAATTCCTACTTTTTTAATACATTTTATTAAAAAAAAAATTATAAAAAATGTATTAAAAGTTTTTAATATGCAAATGTGGTATCAAAAAAAAGTACAGATCATGGCGCAAAAAATGAGCCCCCAAACCGCCGCTTATACGGAAAAATAAAAAAGTTATAGGTCATCAAAATAAAGGGATTATAAACGTACTAATTTGGTTAAAAAGTTTGTGATTTTTTTTAAGCGCAACAATAATATAAAAGTATATAATAATGGGTATCATTTTAATCGTATTGACCCTCAGAATAAAGAACACATGTCATTTTTACCATAAATTGTACGGCGTGAAAACGAAACCTTCCAAAATTAGCAAAATTGCGTTTTTCGTTTTAATTTCCCCACAAAAAGTGTTTTTTGGTTGCACCATACATTTTATGATATAATGAGTGATGTCATTACAAAGGACAACTGGTCGCGCAAAAAACAAGCCCTCATACTAGTCTGTGGATGAAAATATAAAAGAGTTATGATTTTTAGAAGGCGAGGAGGAAAAAATGAAAACGTAAAAATGTAATTGTCTGAGTCCTTAAGGCCAAAATGGGCTGAGTCCTTAAGGGGTTAAAGGGGTACTCCGGTGGAAAACTTTTTTTTTTTTTTTTTAAATCAACTGGTGCCAGAAAGTTAAACAGATTTGTAAATTACTTCTATTAGAAAATCTTAATCCTTCAAGTACTCATCAGCTGCTGAATACTACAGAGGAAATTGTTTTCTTTTTGGAACACAGAGCTCTCTGCTGACATCATGACCACAGAGCTCTCTGCTGACATCTCTGTCCATTTTAGGAACTGTCCAGAGCAGCATATGTTTTCAATGGGGATTTTCTCCTACTTTGGAGTTCTTAAAATGGACAGAGATGTCAGCAGAGAGCACTGTGGTCATGATGTCAGCAGAGAGCTCTGTGTTCCAAAAAGAAAAGAATTTCCTCTGCAGTATTCAGCAGCTAATAAGTACTGGAAGGATTAAGATTTTTTAATAGAAGTAATTTACAAATCTGTTTAAAGGGTACCTCTCATCAAAAAAACTTTTGATATATTATAGATTAATGTATGCAGAATAACTTTACAATTGCATGTTATTAAAAAATATGCTTCTTTCTATTTAATTTTCCACTTTGAAGAAATGACCACTAGGGGTCTCCCTACCAGTCCTGGCAGCAAGCATTTCAGACTCATGCTGGAGTCCTAAACACTACGAGCTGCCAGTCTGCTTTGTTCACAAAGGAGAACACTCAGAGCTGCCAGCCTGCGTTGTTCACAGCCTGTTTGTCTGTGAACAAAGCAGGCTGGCAGCTCTGAGTGTTTAGGACCCCAGCATGAGTCAGAAATGCTTGCTGACAGGACTGATCAGGAAAAATACAATAGAAAGAAGCATATTTTTCATTAACATGCTATTGGAAAGTTATTCAACATTCATTAATCTAAAATATATCTAAAGTTTATTTGATGAGAGGTACCCTTTAACTTTCTGGTACCAGTTGATAAAAAAAACAAAACAAAAAAAAAAAAAGTTTTCCACCGGAGTACCCCTTTAACTTTACTATCAGGGAAGAGGATAGGGATATGTATAGGACTCCTTTCTACAGAAGAACTGCATTGTTGGCCATGAGGAGCTGGCCCAAGGCTCATATAGAAGGTGACGAGGGGAAACACTCAAGAGGTCCTTCTGTTCAGGGATAGGTTATTTAAGCTGCTAACGCCATCATTTTATCTATTTCTTTTTGAATAGTGCAACATATCTTTAAGGGATTATCAATAAAGAAGATATCATTTTATAACATTGTATATCTCCTAGATGTGAGACATTTCAATTATCATTCATTTTCAAAGAATCTGCCTGTAGTTCGCATTTACGGGGTTATCCACCATAAGGTGATTTTAATACTTTTTATTGTAATACTAAATAGTGTTGAGCGGCATAGGCCATATTCGAATTTGCGAATATTCGCGAATATATGGACGAATATTCGTCATATATTCGCTAATATTCGCATATTCGTAATATCCTCGATTTATTTTCGTATATGCGAAAATTCGCGTGTGCGAAAATTTACACATGCGAAAATTAGCATATACAGAAATTAACATAAGCGAAAATTCGCAAATGCGAAAATTAGCATATGCAAATATTCGCATATGCGAAAATGCGCGCACCAGTCTCACACAGTAGTATTAGAGCCTTCTTTACACCACACAAGCTGGAAGCAGAGAGGGATGATCACTGTGATGTGTACTGTGGAAAAAAAAAAAAAAACACGAATATTCGTAATTACGAATATATAGTGCTATATTCGCGAATATTCGCGAATTCGCGAATATGCGATATTCGCGAATAAAATTCGCATTGCGAATATTCGCGAGCAACACTAGTACTAAATTAGTATCCAACAAGCCTAGAATGGGGAAATGTGAATATGGTAGCTGCAGTACTGAAGTGTGAGATCCCGTTACTCATACAATACAAAGATACTTGGAGATATATATTTGGGTATAACGCACATATATGTTACAGTACGCGCTTACATTAATGATTACACATACCTGGCTGAGATGGAAGAAGTCGGACCATTGGTATGGTATATTTGTTTTATGAAGGGTTATTCTTTCTGCTCTAATTTGAACAAAAATGTATATATATTAGTGTATTGTTAGATATCTGATTTTGGAGTAAATGGAATTAAAATTATATATATATATATATATATATATATATCAATATGGATATTGTGTATACCTGGATTAATCAGGAATATATAGAGGTCCTGGGTGGCAGTTTCTATAGATGTCAGATTGTTCAAAATGTTCTATTTCTTTCCTTATTGAAGATAGCAGTAAATGTCTATTACTTTGCTTGTGGCACTGCAAGTCAAAGAATGTCCATTGGGTTACTCTATATAGAAAGCTATTTGACTGAGCAAATTGAACGAGTTTCTATATTATGGTCGTGCGCACACCTGGGATTATACTTGGTAATGATAATACAGTGCAGATATGTCAGAGGTTTTACTTGCGGTTATTTAAGCTGATTTTCCTTGATGATTCTTCTATGTTCTGTGATGTAGCGGAGAATGCATATCCTTTTTGCTGAAGATCCAATTGGGGATTACTGGAGTACGCTCCGGCCGGTAGCGTTCTCTACCGTGATAACCCCGGTTCGCGGCTTAACGGAGACCGGTTAGTGACGTCACTACGATACGAGATCAGATCCAAGAGGTATCTGATTTGCTCAGTCAAATAGCTTTCTATATAGAGTAACCCAATGGACATTCTTTGACTTGCAGTGCCACAAGCAAAGTAATAGACATTTACTGCTATCTTCAATAAGGAAAGAAATAGAACATTTTGTACAATCTGACATCTATAGAAACTGCCACTCAGGACCTCTATATATTCATGATTAATCCAGGTATACACAATATCCATATTGATATATATGTATATCTAATTTTAATTCCATTTACTCCAAAACCAGATATCTAACAATACACTAATATATATAAATTTTTGTTCAAATTAGAGCACAAAGAATAACCCTGCATAAAACAAACATCCTATACCAATGGTCCGACTTCTTCCATCTCAGCCAGGTATGTGTAATCATTAATGTAAGCGCGTACTGTAACATTTATGTGCGTTATACACACACACACATATATATATATATATATATATATATATATATATATATATCTCCAAGTGATTTTAATACTTACCTGCCAGCCAGTAATGGGCATGCTCAGGAAGAATGTCTTGGAGCTAAATAACTGTGTCCTGAATCCCCCATAACACTGCAGCTTTTATTTTGTGAAATGGCTATTACCTGTTGGAGCTTCTTTCCTCCATCTACAAGTCCCAGGATCCCTTGTTTGTAAGTGTGAGGTCACTTTTCTCCCTCCCACACATCAGCCTCCCCACCCAATGAAGTACACATGGGACTATTCATTGCTGCCTTGTGGAGAATGATCTCCCTCCCACCCAGCGGTTGCTCCATCAATTGAGGCAAAGACAGGCTCCCTCTGATCACGTGACTAGTGATGTGATGTCTCTGGCTGCACTGCAACCTGGGAAAACCTGAGACAACACCCATTTTGCATGCAGTTAAAAATAAACATAGGGGAAAAAAATCACCTAAGAATTAAAGGGGTACTCCGGCGCTAAGAAGACATCTTATCCCCTATCCAAAGGATAGGGGATAAGATACCTGATCGCGGGGGTCCTGCCGCTGGGGACCCCTGTGATCTTCCACGCCGCACCCCATTAGAATCAGTCCCCGGAGCGTGCTCGCTCCAGGTCTGATTACTGGCGATCACGGGGACGGAGCATAGTGACATCACGGCTCTGCCCCCGTGTGACGTCACGCTCCGCCCCCTCAATGTAAGCCTATGGAGGGGGCGTGACAGCTGTCCTTTGGATAGGGGATAAGATGTCTTTGCACCGGAGTACCCCTTTAAGGTACAGATACTATATTATGAACTATATTATTCCCCTGTAGCACAGTCAAAAAAACAAAAATAAAAAAAAAACTGGAATACCCCTTAAAAGAAAACCATGTCATAATACTTAGAGACAGAGACATAAGAACCGGTAGCGAGTGCAGAAGAGGAAGCCCAGCTTCCCGGGGGTCATTCTCAGCACTGTTTCTCTGATGTTTACTTCCTATGTTGATACCTACAGAAACAAAATATTTGGTTTCCGAGTCTGACTCCAGTTTTTTTCCCCTCATTCCAGGAAGCAATTGTGTGATAAGGCCCCAGGCCCCTACAGAATGTCTACTATTTTATTTTTCATTGTGTGCAGGTAGAAAATGATTTGATAATATTTAGGAAAACTTTGCAAGTTAATATAAAAAATCAATAAATCCTAAATCCTATAATCCTGACGTAACTTGTAGGTGGGTAGGAGTATGATTTACCTTTGTGCTGTACAGTGACCCCCCCCCCGACCTACGATGGCCCCGACATATGATCATTTCAGCATATGATGGGCTGTCAGAGGCCATCGCATGGTGAAGGCAGCATCAACATACGATGCTTTTGTATGTCGGGGCCATCGCATAAACGGCTATCCGGCAGCCCAGACTGCTTCAGCTGCCACCGGATAGCCGTTTACGGTGCCCCGTGTGGTCCGCTGACGATCACTTACCTGTCCTCGGGGCTCCGACGCTTCCTCTTCAGGATCCCCTGCATTGTTGGCGCTCTCCATCGTCGTCATCACGTCGCTGTGTACGCCACCCCGTCATCCAATAGGAGCGGCGTGCGTAGCGACGTGATGGCGGCGACAGAGAGCGAGGATGCCGGGTAAGCAGAGGCCTTGCCGGAGCGTCAGGGACACCCCGGGGACGCGGCGACAGCGATGGAAGGCGACATCCAGGGGAGCGGTGACGAGCGGTGACGGTCCGGAGCGGCGGGGACACTTGACTATAACCTCCAATACCAGTGGTCTTCAACCTGCGGACCTCCAGATGTTGCAAAACTACAACTCCCAGCATGCCCGCACAGCCGTTCGCTGTCCGGGCATACTGGGTGTTGTAGTTTTGCAACATCTGGAGGTCCGCAGGTTGTAGACCACTGTCCTATACTTTACATTGCACGGATCCCTCAACATACGATGGTTTCAACAAATGATGGTCCATTTGGAACGGATTACCATCGTATGTTGAGGGACCACTGTATTCAATACTTTAATGTTTCTTCTACTTAAAGGGGTACTCCGCTGGTAAAAATGTTATCCCCTATCCAAAGGATAGAGGATAACATTTCTGATCACGGGGGTCTGGCTGCTGGGGACACTCGTGATCTCTGTTGCGGCACCCCTGTCATCCGGTGCTTGGACCAAACTCCGCTCTGTGCTGGATGACTGGTGATCACAGCCGCCACATCCCCTCCATTCATGTCTATGGGAGGAGGCGTGACTGTCAGGGAATATATATTTTATATATATTTTTTGGAACATTTTGAATATTTGTGGTGTGCAATTTATATATGGTTGCTAGCTTTCTCTCTTCTTCTGGGTCCATGTCAGGGAATATCGTCAAGGTAATAGGTTTATTACATTCATCGATGTATGGGCGATCCTTACATAGAGAAAGTCAAATAAAGAGTCCCCCGAGCTAAAGGCATTCAACAACTTTTATCAAAACAAGTAAGCAGGTAAGTTGGTAATGCTGCCAGCTCATTGGTCAGGAACTTTTTTTGTCTGCTCAGCAAACCAGTACAATCAGGCTTGAGTACCTTTAAGGCCACTGTCTAGTTTCGATTCTAGCAGGGCGTGCTACAAGAAGCAAGCGCCATATTGTGATTTATAGCTACGCAGTGAGAAAAAAGAAACTTTAAACTAATAAAAATAGGTACATCTCATTATTTTACTACCCAGAGGTCAGTTGCATAGTTTCAAGCATCACTGGGCACTGGCCAGAACTAAGATGAAAGTTAACTGAAGCTAGGAAGATATATATATATATATATATATATATATATATATATATATATATATATATATATATATAGAGAGAGAGAGAGATAGATAGATAGATAGATAGATAGATATATGTATATATAAGAATACAGAGAACATAGATATCAAAATATAATTTTACCAACAGTGACGGCTGTGTACTAACTGTCCACCCCCTCCCATAAACATGAATGGAGGGGGCATGGCGTGATGGCACGGAGATCGCGGGGGGGGGGGGGCGGGGTGGGTCCCAGTGGCCGCCCCCCCCCCCCCCCCATTCTGACATGTTATCCTCTATCCTTTGGATAAGGGATAACATGTCTAGGGGCGGAGTACCCCTCTAAAAGGCTACCCCCTTTTGTTTTTTTAAATCTACTAGTGGCAGAAAGTTAAAGAGTACCTGTCACCAAATAAAACTTTTAATATAGTGTTCCTTGTGTAATTAGCAGACACTTTCCCATTTACATTTGCTTTTAAAATTATCAACATAAATATGTTTAAACTGTAATAGAAAAAAACGGCTCTGTTCCCTGCCACAATTAATACATTGAATTTGGTCTCCCCCCGGCCTGGCAGGAGACCAAACTCAGAAAGTGTTAGCATGATTAACAGCTGCACAGAAAGTGAAAGCTCCACAGATTCTCATAGTAAGCTGCACAGATTGAAAGCTGCAGGAGAGCCTCACTGAAACATGCACAGAGCCTGAGGTCTTCTATTTGTCACAGCACTGCAACCATTTGAGGGCGGAAGTGGTCCCCCAGCAGGCTTCAGTGATGTCATGCCTGCTGGGAAACGCCCACTTTCTCCTGCTGGGGAATCGCATTATGTGAGCAAGAAGAAAGGTATGATACACAGCTTTTTAAAGCTCTGAATTTCTTTTTTAACGGCTTGAGGGATGTTAGGAGTAGTTAGGGAACATAGCCTAAGTTAGTTTAGAACAGTTTATTTGGTGAGAGGTACTTTTTAAACATATTTGTAAATTACTTCTATATAAAAATCTTAATCCTTCCAATACTTATCAGCTGCTGTATGCTCCAGAGGAAGTTGTGTAGTTCTTTCCAGTCTGACCACAGTGCTCTCTGCTGACACCTCTGTATGTGTCATTGAATTTTTAGAGCAGCATAGGGATTTGCTATAGGGATTTGCTTCTGTTCTAGTGGCTTATTTTGTATTTGTATATTGTTTTTGGAAAATGCTCTTTAATAAATTGCTTACAGTGCATTAATACCTATAATTACCTATATGGAAACATAAGGGGGGAGGATGGGTCCCGTAGAGCCCATTGCTCCTTTATTTCCCAAAGCTGTTCCTTTAATAAACGATTTGGTTTCCTGATTTGGTTTTTGATGTCCCTGGAAATAAGTAACATTATTAATATTATTATTTTTTTGTATAGAAATAGAAGACACTTGTGTGAGAATCACACACCCTGGCACTGTTCAACTCTCTACTCTGCGGATTATTTCATTGATGGGAACAGCAATATGCCTCCACGGTAAGGATGGTTTCCATCTAAGATTATGACTCATATCCGTGTACACCGGAAAAGTCCATTTTATTGCGGAAAAGCGTTAACGGTTCAGGATGCTGCTCCAGTGGTTCGTGTCATCTTCTTTAGATGAAGGATTGGTACATGGTCAGGAAAGTCATACACATCCTGTTGGCTCCGCAAACCCAAATAGCTTAATATCAGCTTAAAGGGGTACTCCACTGGAAAAAATTTTTTCTAAATCAACTGGAGTCAGAAAGTTAAACAGATTTGTAAATTACTTCTTTTTAAAAATCTTAATCCTTCCAGTAATTATCAGCTGCTGTATCCTTCACAGGAAGTTATTTTCTTTTTGAATTTCTTTTCTGTCTGACCACAGTGCTCTATGCTGACACCTCTGTCCATGTCGGCTCTGGACAATTCCTAAAATCCCTTTTGCTGTCCGGGCATGCTGGGAGTTGTAGTTTTGCAACAGCTGGAGGCACTCTGGTTGGGAAACTCTGCCATAGGTCCTACTGACAAGGGCCTGCAGGTATTTCAGGAGATATTGCAGGGTCCTCTAACTAGCTGGGTAACATGGAGAGAGCTGTGGTCTTTTCCTCACTTTTCCTCACTAAAAAAATGAAAGCATAAAGAATACCTGTCATTATCTTGTTACATTTTTTAATCCTCCTAGGTCACTGCCCCCATCATGATTAACCACCCCCTGCCTTTATTTTTTATTATTGTTTAGTTTTCTACCTTGATATTGCTCTGTATTTTCTGCTTAGTCTCAGTCAGGTTCACAGACTGGAAAGGGGAGTTCCCCAGCAGGCGTGACATCATCTGAAGCCATACAGGGGAGAATTTCCTCCCTCACTCTGCTACACACAGCCCAGAGCAGTTCAGTGTGAGATGAGCCATGATTGGCTAAGGCTGCACCTCCCCCCCATAGCACTCCAGACTGCATTTTCTGATTTTGGACTTCTGCAAGGACTTCTACAGTAGGGAAACACCCAGTGGCAGCTTTTTTGAAACACAAATTAAACATAGAAAACGTAATGTTTTTTAAACAAACTAAATTAGAAAGATTTTTATTTACCATAAAGAGTGCAATAGCAAAAATGTGTTTTAATAACAGTGCCCATTTAAATATTGTTGTCCCCTTATAACAGAGAGGCAAAGGGAGAGGTAAAGTAACTCCCCAACTTATAGGGGTACTCCGGTGGGAAAAAAATTATTTCAAATCAACTAATGGCAGAAATTTACAGATTCGTAAATTGCTTCTATTTAAAAATCGTAATCCTTCCAGTACTTATCAGCTGCTGTATGCTCCAGAGGAAGCTCTGTAGTTCTTTCCAGTCTGACCACAGTGCTCTCTGCTGCTACCTCTGTCCTTGTCAGGAACTGTCCAGAGCTTGTCAGGAACTGTCCGGCAGATTCAGTGAAGAGGAGTCGTGGCTGGAGATTTTCTTGGGCAGGAAGAAATAGAAAAGTGACTCCAATCGTCACCTGTGGGTCCCTACATGTAACTGTAATCACTTCTACATTCTACTTCTATATTGGCACCGTATGTGGGAATATTGATCTCTGTATAGTAACATTTATTAAGTAACAGTAGAGAACATAAAAGGTGCTCCAAAGGGCCAGGACCAAAGGGGCGAACCAAGGGGCGGCAAAATGGGGTTTTGCCTGGGGTGGCAAAAATCCTTTCACCAGCCCTGCTCTGCAGACACTGTGGCACCTTTTGTGTTCTGATATGACAGTCACATATTGAAATTTACGATAGCTCTCTTTTTATAGTAGATTTCAAAAGAAAAAGGATAGTGCTTTATATATTAATAGTGTCAAGAATCAGGATTATCTATAGACAGTCAGTGATTCCCAACTGGGGTTCCAGTCACCAAGCTTGTTTGTTGCCACTCTATTCACTCTGGGGGACATTGCTGAAGTCCCAGCAGTCAGACCTCAACCAAACAGCTATCATGGGGATGGGGGGTTTAAGGGGTACTCTACCGAAAAACATCTTATCCCCCATCCAAAGAATAGGGGATTTGATGTCTGATCACGGGGGCGTGGCACCCTAGTCACCCGTGCATGGAGCGAACTTGATTCGTAAGTTGGGACGCTGGAAATCAGGCTCTTACATGCATTATATCCCAAATCCAAAGTCTGAAATGTCTAATGCTTTCCAGTCTCTGGTGCTGTAATTGTCATGTTTAAAGGGGTACTCCGCTGCCCTAGCATTCGGAACATTTTGAGCAGGTGGCGGGAGGGTCGTGACGTCACACCACACCCCCTCAATGCAAGTCTATGGGAGGGGGCTTGGCTGCCACCACTCCCCCTTCCATAGACTTGCATTGAGGAGGTGTGGTGTGAGGTCACGAGGGGTGTGGCCATGACATTACGACCCCAGCCGCCCGCACCCAACGTTCTAAACTAACGCTGGCAGCTGCACAGAGATCGCGGGGGTCCCAGCTGTGGGACCCCTATGATCAGACATCTTATCCCCTATCCTTTAGATAAGGGGATAGGGGATAAGATGTCTAGGGGTAGAGTACCTCTTTAATAAAGCGTTTTTTATTAAATCATGGAGTTTTGCCCTCTATTTTATTCAGGTGTACCTACACGCGACAGTATATGGCACAACTTAGACTGCCTGTTAGTTTAGAGTGTTATGTGATAAGGGGATAGGTAGGTACGCTTCGCATCTGAGCACCGACCACAAATAACCATTATTTTTTTTGTAATTTGACAGGTACGCTATAATATCAGGACTCCCACCGATCAGCAGAATGAGTAATGCTCCGTGCCGAATGACTTGCGACTACAGCTGCCACGCTCCCTCCATTCATGTCTTTGGGAGGAGGCGTGACGGCTACGTAGTAGCCGTCACGCCCCCTCCCATAGACATGAAGGGAGGGGTGTGGCGCGACGTCACGAACACAGAAGCTCCAAGCTTCCATCTTCCGGATGCTGCTGCTGCCTGCCCGGAGGTCGTGAGGGTCCCCAATGGCGGGACCCTCTCGATCAGACATCTTATCCCCAATCCTTTAACTTTTAATCTTGAGATAACCTCTTTAAAAGACTTTAGCCATATATCTTTATCTAAGATGAAACACCAACACCCTCCACGTGAGGTCTTAAAACCTAAAAAGACTCTCTTAGTCTTGACTATCACAGGTGTAAAGTAGAACAATTATTTTATTATATCCCACTGTTATTTTAATTATTAATTAAAAAAAGTTTCCAAGCTTTTGCCGTCATTGGAGAAAACAGTCGGTGAGCTATAAGATTTATAGAGTGCTTGCATTGATTTAGTTTTGTTAGACCAACAGCTGTCTTCCCGGCATGTTCACCCTCACCAACGTCAGCATGCTCGTCACTGGCTTGAAAGGAATGGCGGAGACAACAGGCTTCAAGTATCCCATTCCTAAGGATGAGTATGTACATAGGACCACATCCAGTGCAAACCAAAACTTTCTCTATGCAGATGAATGTGCCATTCATTTCTGGTCAAGCGTTGTCAAGAGGGGGGAACAGAAAGTATTCGAGGGAAACATGGACTCGGCAAACTTTTCTCTTAGCAAAATAATCAATTTAGGATTCTTAGAACAACATTATTTTACAGCAATTTACAAGGATAAGACGAGAAATGTTGTTTTTGTTGATCAATCTGTTCAAACACGACATGCTGACATGCCACCTGTGTGAGGGCCAGAGAATCCCAAGTAAGAACATAAAAGCCGGATTAAAGATTAAAGTGCTAATACTACAGAAATCCCAAAAGTTTAAAAAATATGAAAAGATGTTGGATTTTTGTTGAACCAACCCCTTCATGATAGTGTCCAGGGCATGCAACTATTTACAACTTTGGGCTGCAATTCATATAGCTGTTCTATCTTAAAGGAGATCTCCAGCGAAAAGTAACCTATTCCCTATCCACAAGAGAGGGGATAAGTAGCTGATCGCGGAGGTCCAACCGCTAGGGCCCTCTGCAATCACCGGGACCGGACCCGGCGCTCAGTGAGGAGAGTGTGCTGCAGTCATTTGTATGGGAGTGCCGAAAAGACCCAAGTACAGCTCACGGGCATCATCGGTGCTCCCATAGAAATTAATGGAGTGTGTGCTTTCTACCGGTAGATGTCACACGCTCCACACTTGGAGCACCAGTGTCCCGTCCTGGAGATCGCCGGTGGGGGGGGGGGGGGGCTGTTTGGATGCCAGCATTCAGACCCCCCACAATCAGCTTCTTATCCCCTATCCTGTGGATAGGAGATAAGTAAATTTTTACCAGAGTACTCCTTTAATTCCTTTTTGTGTAAAGGTGTCCATACAGATTAGTTTAATTTCATCCAAACCCACATATCATGGCAAGACCAGCGACCATACAGTGTACAGGGCTGTCCAGACTTTACCCTGACTGTTTTGATCGGCGAGGGTCTGAGTGTACGGAGAACCAACCAGGAGAAGTTCGCGCTCAGCTCAAAGTGTTTTCTCCCGGCTCTGTGTCACGTGATCAAGACACTCGCAATGTAAGTCTATGAAGCGTGTAGCCAATGATGAAACTGCATTTTCGTCTTCTAGTAACCCACATATGTTTAAATTTTTTTTTTAATAAAAACTAAAAAAAAACAACTTTACACGGAACATCTTTTTGCAGCACTAATAAAGGTTTCCACTTATGATCAGGACAGGCCCGTTTAGACTCGTGTGTCATCTATGGTAAATGCTGACCCCAACCTGACTATTGAACTGTATAAACTCTGCTTGCCCTGACTATAGATATGGCTGGCTAGACTCGTTACTGTACCTCACACTTTATTTTCTCATCAGCCTCTGCCAAAAAGGACTTCTCTGTAGATTGAAACTTGGAATCTGACGAAGAACGTCCATCCAATGTTTGCTTGCAGAGGTTAGGGGTGAAGAACAAAAAGTCAGCTTAGACCATAATCAAACTTGGAGGGAACTATATCCTAGTACATTGCAAATAGGACCCCTCGTCTAACTTTCCAAGGAATTAACCTGTGGTTTCGAAGAGTACTTCTCTCTCTATGGTCTTCTTTGACTTTGATAAAACAATAATCGGGCCTTTCACTTTTGTTTTATCCTGGCAACTGTATATGCCAGTTTTTCAAAAAATATTAAAGGGGGGGAAAAATGATTTGACCTTTCTGTCTTCTGGTTGTCTACACTGGATACATTGATGGAGCATTAAAACAAAAATATTTATTTAATTGCATGTTAAAAGGTGATAGAATATTTTTCCGAGCTTGACGTGACTTTGATAAATCTTCCATCACGGCTGTAGGAAAAGTCTCTGGCTACATCCAGTTTTGCACCACTAGGAATAACAGTTGCACAAAAATGTTTTAATCCTGTTAGTATGAGCTACTGTACGTAAGCCCCCTTCATGTTATTATGTCCTAAGAACTTCCAACCCATTACATATGTTTACTTGTTCCGTAATCTCGTATTCTTCCCACTGGAAATCAAATATTATCTTTTATGCTATTATTTTTGTTAAAGATTGGTTTTTGCTAAATGTTTAACTACGACATATGGTAATAATATTAGACATCAATCACGGGGAGAACATTTTAACTGTACGGAGCAGGACATTTTTGTCAGCAAATTTTTATAAATGTTAAAATGACTTTCTAAGTTCCAAAGTAAATGCGCCGGGATTAGACGTAAGAGTTAAATAGTGAAACTTTTTAAATGTGTTTTTTTTTTTTTTTTTTTAGTCGGTAGGTTTGGGATTTAGAAGGTCGTTAATCTTAGGTGAGATTAACAGAGATCGCATTTAGAATTCATTCAATGTATATGATGTAGAGAGCTTTTTTTTTTCTATCTGGTTAATGTAAAAAATATTTTGGATGTAATTTGTTTTTTCAAATGGAAAGACGAGGGCAAACTATTTTAAATGTTAAAAGTTTACAAGCAAGTTTACACGCATATAGTAGAAATCTATGGAATAATAAAGACAAAAAAGAACTTATATTGAAAAATAAACAAAAAATGTATTATTTTTTTAATTTCTTAAATATTTCTTTAGCTAAGTTCACACCATGTAAAATTTCCTGCCATTTATTTCACGTATCTGTGTGTAAAATAAAATACATTTGGGGGGCGCATGCGCGCGGCTCGCTAGGAAGGACGTGTTCCCTGTGAGCTCCGCGCCACCTGCCGAGATTTAGCTACCATAAGCGCTGAATTTTCAGCTCCACAGCAGCATTGCGAGCACTAAAGACAGGCTGAAACTGCGGAGATGGAGAAGAACCGGGCAGGAGGCTCACAGAGATCTCTTTCACAGACTATACCTGAGATATTCCGCTCCGGCCAGAAATCCAATATGGCGCAGACTCCCTCGCGCGCTTCCAGCCCTGTAGTCCCTGAGGAGGAAGACATAACGGACGAGTTGCCGACTCCTATACTTCCAGCGGATCCCATGAACCCAGCTGGACTGTACTGGTCCATTCAACTTATGTTCAAGGCTGAACTATCTAAGGCCGTGGCTGACCTCTCCAAACAGGTGGGTGAACTGGGCAACAGGGTCTCCGATATGGAGCTGAGGGCAGATGACTTGGCGGAAGCTATTGAGGCTGATAGAAGTCTCCTCTCCGACCACACTGACAAATTAGACTTGTTGGAACTTAAGATCAAGGATCTTGAAAATAGATCCAGGCGGGCTAATGTTCGCATTCGCGGCTTACCGGAAACGGTCATTGACCTAAGCACTACAATTCTGAACCTGTTTGCTGCGCTGTTACCACAAACAGACCGGTCCTATCTGCGTATGGATAGGGTCCACAGAGCACTTGAACGCCCCAAAACCCTGATGTGCCGAGAGATGTTGTCCTACGCATGCACTATCCTGAAATGCGGGACAAGGTCCTACAAGCCGCCCGCAATGTTTCTCCACTACCTGACATGCCGCCCTCAGTTCATTTATATGCGGGCTTAGCACCCTAGACTCTGGAAAGGAGACAGCACATGAGACCCGTTACCTTGGCGCTTCAGAAGGCCCAAATCAAATACCACTGGGGATTCCCCTTTTCACTACAATTTCAAGTACGCTCTCGCTCATATGTTGTTCATACTGCCTTGAAGCTATGGAGATCCTGCATCGTGAGGACATTCCTTATGACGAACATGCTACTTTGCCCTCCCGCTCTCCGACCCTTAAGAGGCTATGGCAGAGAGCTGAAGTACCCCACAAGCGCCATCGGAACCAAGCGCACAAGCCTGGATGAACTCCATTTTATCTTATTTTTCTCTCCACTCCTCTACTATTGAGGTCTATGCCTAACCTTTGTTTATTACAGGTTTTGCTGGTTACGGTGGATTCTGGACTGTCCGGACTCATGAGTCTTTTCTTGCTCTTTATTGGTCCCTTCCTTTATTGACAGCTTTGTTCTCTGTTCTCTGTACTCTGTTGTTACTTTCTGATACTGCTTCTCCCCTACCTTGTCTACTTAATATGATATTAGCCTGTTGTCTATCTCACTCTTTTCTATATCTATGGCGATGCCCCTCTCTAGGGGATCTCGGTGGGGGTGAATTATCTTGCTGCCCTATCTCCCGGGTTACTTGTGATGTTGAAATGGCAGAATGATTTGGTCCAATTGTTATACACAATCTTCTGGTACTGTGATTATATGTCGGGTTCCCCCGGTTTGTTTCCCTTGTTCCCCACCAGGTTCACATGGAGCGTCTCACCTTATGGTTCTCCCTTTTCGGTTCTAGTCTGTCCAGTCTCCCCTCTGTTGATGTCTGCCTTGGTCAATGCATGTTCTTCCCAGCATTTACTCCTCTTTCCTCATGTGTCGTGTCTTATCTCATAATGTGAGGGGCTTCAACTCCCCTGTAAAGAGGAAAAAGGCGTTTGTAGATTACCTCAAACATGATCCTGATGTCATTAACCTACAGGAATTTCACTTCACCCCTACCTCTTTTCCGAAATTCTTGCATAAAAACTACTCCAGGCTTTATGCTGCTTCATACCAGACAAAGACTAGAGGAGTGGTGGTTATGTTAAAGAATTCCTTCTCATTCACCCCCACAAATACATATAATGACCCTGAAGGTAGATTTCTCATTCTTGAGGGGGAATACCAGGAAAGGAAAATGTGTATTGTAAATTCCTATGCCCCTAATGAACATCCCCTTGCATTTTTTGTATAATTGGCGACCATGCTGCAGTCTCTCACATATGACTTTCTAATTTGGAGTGGGGACTTCAACATAGTCTTCAATGGCGTACTGGACAGATCTAATACCTCCTCTTTTCGCCATACAGGAGCTAAGCAGAGGCGGTTCATTCACACCTTTGCTGACCTTGAATTGATTGACACCTGGAGGGAGCATAATTTGCAACAAAGAGGTTACACATATTATTCCCCTTCCCATGGCCTGTACACATGCATTGACTGGATTCTAACCAACTCTTCCACTCTCGCCCACCTTCTGTATGCACGTCATATAAACTGAGTCTGGTCGAACCATGATTTGGTCCTATCTGAATTTAGTACCCGTTGTTCTACTCCCTTTTGCTGGAGACTGAACGAGTATATACTCTGTAGACCTCATGTTCGCACCCAGCTTGAATCCGACCTCTCTGACTACTTTTCTTTGAATTCTACCTCTTCTAATGATGCTGGATGGGTCTGGATGGCACATAAAGCCTATATCAGGGGTAAGATCATTTCTCTAGCCTCCCGTTTGAAGCGAGATAGATTGAAAGCTTAGACTATGCTTGAAAACAAACTGGCATGATTGGCAATCCCTCTATGTATCTATTTCATGCATTGCATACCACTAAACTACAATTAGATGCTGTCCTTTCAGACCGAACAGAGAAGGCCTTACGCTGGACTCAAGCTACCTATTATAAATGGGCCAATAAGCCTGACCGCCTTTTGGCCTCTATGTTGCGACATAGACAGAGGATCAATAAGGTACATAGGATACAGCTGAGACCCGGTGTGCCTACCTCGGACCCATCCCGGATCTACTCTGTCTTTCATTCCTTCTATTCCTCTCTAAATGGTACGTGCCCTGCTTCCTCCTCCCCATCTGCTATCTCCTCATTTCTATCTTCTGTGTCTCTTCCAAAGCTCACTTCTTTTGCGAGGGACTCGCTTAACTCTCCTATCCTAGCTGAGGAGGTGGATGCAGCGATCTCCGGCTTGAAATTGGGAAAGGCACCAGGCCCTGATGGCCTCTCTGCCCTATACTACAAAAAATTGGCACCCCTATTGATTCCTCATATTGGGAGTTATTGTAATAAATTATTGTCCGGTTCTCCTATGCCCCCAGAATTCCTACAAGCATCTATAGTGGTTATACCCAAACCTAATAAGGACCCTCTATTACCTTCTAATTATAGGCCCATTTCGCTTATTAATCTAGATGCTAAATTATTTACCTCCATATTAGCTCAGCGCCTCAACAATCTATTGCCTAACCTTATACATAACGACCAGGTAGGCTTTATCCCGGGCAGACAGGCCCCCGACAACATACGGAAAGTACTATCTATCATTCAATGGGCCTCAGTTACTAAGACTCCTTTAGCTCTGTTAGGCCTTGACACAGAGAAGGCTTTCGACACTGTTTCTTGGCCGTACTAGTTCGGGGTTCTGTCTGTTATGGGCTTTTCTGGTCTCTTTGTGAAAGCCATCCATGCACTATACTCTAATCCTGTGGCATATCTTAAACTTCCATCTCCTACTCCCTCTCCAATACTTATTCTGCGGGGTACTCGCCAGGGGTGTCCCCTTTCCCAAGCTCTTTTTTCTTTGGTTATGGAGCCCCTGGCGAGTCTCATCCGCAATCACCCGGACATTACTGGAGCCTACATTGGCTCATCACAATATAAGACTAATTTATTTGCCGATGATTTGTTACTAACCAACCCTCTTATTTCCCTTCCAAATTTGTTTACATTACTTGTCCGCTTTTCTACAGTTTCGGGCCTGGTGATAAACAGATCCAAGTCGGAGATCCTTTTTTGTAACACACCTCCTCAGGTACGTGACTCCTTATCCAATAGTTTCCATCTTAATCCCTCCTCATCTTTCCTCCCGTATCTCGGTATCTCACTTCCATCTACTCTCACGAATCTCTATAAATTTAATTATCTTCCTCTTTACAAATCTATTAGGGAAGACCTAGTCAGGTGGAACCTTCCACATATCTCGTGGCTTGGGCGTATCCATTCTATAAAAAGGGTGGTACTTCCCAAACTTCTTTACCTTTTCAGGTCTTTGCCTATTCCTATTCGAATGACAGGCCTTCGTAAATTACAGCGAGATGTTTTTGAGTTCATCTGGCGAGGTCTTAAACCTAGGATTCCTCGAACTATTATGTTCTATCCCAAAAGGCTAGGAGGCCTGTCTGTACCTCAATTTGTCCAATATTATACTTCTGCACGTCTGGCT